>NW_028270173.1:52300025-52432525 GCF_037043375.1 Chiloscyllium plagiosum | reverse complement strand
TAACTCCAATAAACTAGTTTTACATGATTTCCCTTTGACCACACCATGTCAGCTCTGCCTGATTACCTTGAATGTATCCAAAGTACTCTGTTATACCACATTTAATTATAACTTCTAACATTATCTCGATGACAGGTGTTAAGCTCACTGTAGTTAGCTTAGTTTCCTGATTTCTAGCTCCCTCCCTTTTTGTATAAAGGAGTTGTTTTCACTATTTTTGAATTTAAAGGAATCTATCCTGAATCTAATGAGCTTTGGAAAATTAAAGCTAACGTGTCAACTATCTCACTCGCTACTTGTTCTAAGGCCTTAGGATGTACCCAGGGACTTGTCAGCTCACAGTTCCAACAATTTACTTTTATTTGTCATTTATACAAATTATTTGGATGGTTATATAGAAGATAGATTTTCAGAGGACACCAAAATTGGTGATAAGGTTCTCGAAGATGACAAAGAGATCTCGATCAATTGAGTCAATTGACTGTGGGGTGGAAGGTGGAGTTTAATTTGGATAAATGAGAGATATTGCATTTTGGTGAAACAAATAAGGGTAAGACATACACAATTAATGGTTCGGCTCTAGATAGTGTTCTAGAACAGAGAAGCCCAGGGATTCAGAGACAGAATGTTTTGAAATTTGGATCACAGGTAACCAGTTTGGGTAAGAAGGTGTTTAGCACTCTTGTCTTCATTACTCAGATTTTCCAACATTGTACTCCATTTGCCAAATCATTGCCCATTCACTTAAACTATCTACATCCATTTGTAGGATGTATAGGAATATAGGAGTTGGGACATTATGTTGAGGTTGTACAGAAGATTGGTGAGGCTTCTTCAGGAGTACTGTATGAAATTCTCGTCACCCTGTTATAGGAAGGATAGTCTTAAACTGAAGAGAGTCCAGAAAGGTTTACCAGGATGTTACTGGGAATGGAGTGTTTAAGATCTAAAAATAAACTGGAAAGTATGAGATATTTTTCCCTGGAGCGTAGGAGTTGAGGTGTAACCTTTTTGAGGTTTAGAAAATCATGAGTGGCATGAAATAAGGTGAATGACAAGGGTCTTTTCCTTAGGCTAGGGGTGTTCAAAACTAGAGGGTATATTTTTGAGGAAGGGGAAAGATTTTAAATGGTCATGAGGGGCATCCTCTTGACTCAGTTCAGATGTGGAATGAACTGCCAGAGAAAGTGATGGATGTAGATACAGTTACAACATTTAAAAGACATTTAGATCAATTCATGAATAGGAAAGATTTAGAGGAATGTGGGTCAAGCATATGCTTGTGCGACCAGTTTAGTTTTGGGAACATGGTCAATGTGGATTGATTGGAGCGAAGGGTTGTATGACTCAGTAACTTTATGACTCAGTAACTTTATGCCCAGTCAACTGTAATTTTCTTGTGTTCTTCCCTCCCTTTCAATTCCTGATTTACAGATAAGTCTGAGATGCTACTTATATCTTCTCTAGTGAAGACTGATGTCAAATATCTGTTCAATTCATCTGCTATCTCCTTATCCCCCATTACAAATTCCCCAGATTCATTTTCAAAAGAACCAAAGTTAAATTTCTTTTAAACATCCAACAACTTTTGCTATTTGGTTTCATATTTTTGGTTGACTTTCTCTCATTCTGTAATTTTTCTCTCCTAATTAATCATTTAGTAATTCTTTGTTTTATATTCTGGCTAGCTATAAGGAAAAATTGGGGAAGTTGAGACTCTTTCCCATAGAGAGGAGAAGGTTAATAAGAGATATGATCAGAGATTAGAAAATCATGAGGGTTCAGAAGGGAATGAGTAGGAAGAATCTGTTTCCAAATCCAAACGAATCAAGACCCAAAGGGCACGGTTTTAAAGTGATTTTGCAAAAGAAGCAAATGCGAGGTGAGTGAATTTTTTTTTACACACAACAAATCATTCGGGAATGGAATGTGTTTTTTGGAAATGTGGAGCAGTAAGATTCAATTGAGGCATTTAAATGGAAATGATGTGCGGGGCTTTGGGGAAATGACAGAAGATTAGCACTAAGTTAAAATGCACAGAGACACAGTGTAAGCAAGGTGGGCTGAATGGTCTCCTTTTCCTCCATAAAAAATTCTGTTTCTCTGTGGCTCTGGAGTAATATATATATAAATCTACAGTCTACCAGCATTGCTTTGTCTCCATAGAGATTCAGAAATTGTGTTCAGAGCCTCTGCAATTTCCAACTTTATTTCCCTCAAGAACCTTGGATGCAGCATATTAAGTCCTGAGCATTTCCGAACATAAATTCTTTACTAATTTAACTTTTTCAACTTTCGGTCTAGCCTTGTGTCTCACTGACCTTCTCTGGCAGTATAACATCAGCAACATCTTTGTTAAAGACAGAGGGAAATATTCTACCAGCCAAGGCCTCTGACAAGGCCCCAGGTCTTTTCTTACTTCCTTTTGACTAATTAGCAAAGGTGTTTTGAGTAAAGAAAATCCCTGCCTAGTGGCAAAAGGTGTCAACGAGTCACTGTCTGTGACAATATGAGGAGCATCTCCCATTGTGGTGATATGAGACCACAAGAGACATAGAGAGAGAGAGATAGAGAGAGAGAGAGAAAGACTTGAGAGAAGCACCATGGAGAGACTGGGCCTTGTGTAAGGCTGGCTCCTCAAATTGTAACAAACCATTTCTTGTTCAAACTTGCTGATGCCTCAGAAATGAATCAAACATACAACAATCCCATCCTCCCAGAGTAAGGAAATCTTCATCCCACGCTCCCATTGGAAATCCTGGCACAAAACACACACACTCTCTGTAATTACCCAGGAAGGTTGAATTGTGATGGGCTGATTGACGCTGCAACTTCAATCTGATCATGTGGCTGATCACAAAGTGGAGCTGAGGCCTCAGTCAGATCAGCTGTGATCGTATCCAACACTAGAATGACTTCAGGGGCTGAGTGGCCTCTTCCTGCATCTCCTTCTCTCCTACTCTGGACACAGCCCGGAATTCGTGATCAGAAAATTCCAGAGAAAATTGACAGGATCATTGGGTCAGTGAAACCTTCCTAGGAAGCAGTGCCACTGCCCAGAATGTCTGGTCTCTCCACAATCCCTGCCATTAAACACTCGCCCACAGCAACTGATCAGGACAAATTCAAGGGAACAAATGGGAAGATACACACTGGAACTTCTGAAAGTGAGAATACACTGACTGTGCGGTAACTGCCCAGTAGACTGAATATCGGAGTGTCATTACCCACCATCAGGAACCATTAGTAAATGTCTCTAACTTTCAGGGATATGTGGGGACTCTGGAGGGTTCTGACTGACTTATCTTGACAGTGAGCCAGGAAAGGACAGAGGGAGTTAAACCAGTTCCAACTGCTGACTAGATACAAAACTGACCACCACCAATCACTCACATAGAAACCCTATCACTAACACTGACCACATCCCCATTACTCTCACTGACCCCGTCCCCATAACTGAACACCCTCCCAATTACTCTCACCACCCCCTGGAACTCACTGTGTCACAATGCACATGCCCAGGTGTCAGCAAATATGGCCTTTCCAGGATTTACATTGCTCAGATGTCCCAAACTCACAGAGACAGCCACTGAAAGTGCTAAGTGTGGGAAGCAATGTGAGTGTTAGCAGACTCTGCCTTTGAGACATTGCACACAATAGACAGGACACTGACCAATCTCCACCTCCTTTAATCAGAATCTATGATCACTCCATCCTCCATCACAGGACTTCAGGATGCTGATGTGCTTTTGTGTGTGTGCTCACTCACAAGCTCAGCACCAGGTCATTGTCACCTCCTTCTTTTTAACATTAAAAACAATAGAGTTTTTGCTCAAAATCTGGAAAATTTCCTCTATCCCTAAGAATCTATTTGCCTTTGTCTTATCAATATTCAAGGAAACATTTTCTCTGCATTTTTCAGGAAGAGAGTTCCAATTTCTCGTGACCCAACAGAGAAAAAAATGTACTTAATCTTTGTTTTAAATGTACGACTCCCTATCTTTCAGGATGATGTGGAGGAGCCAGTGTTGGACTGGAGTGAACAAAGTTACAAATCACACAACACCAGGTTATAGTCCAACAGGTTTATTTGGAATCACTAGCTTTCAGAGCGCTGTTCCTTCAGCGCGTGTTTGTGGAGTATAAGATCATAAGACACAGAATTTATAGCAAAAGATTACAGTGTCATACAGTGACATATTGAACAAACCTGGGATTGTTAAGTATTTCATCTTTTAAAATGCAGGTTTTGGTTCGTTAATATGTAAATCCCAGAACTTCTTTTAAGTCACCTTCTCAAGATAACTTAAGGTTTTATTACAAATGTTGACATCACAGCCCAGACAATGCATTTAATGTGAGAAGTTAGAGTCTGTCTGTATCCCAATCTTGAGTCAGACTCTTCCTATCTCTAAAATGCAATTTACAAAATATTACATTTATTGACTGCCTGCAAATTGTGCATTTTTTGAGCAAAATAGTGTATCTGCAAATATAATTCTGCAAAGACAAATTCACATCATAGACTTATATGGATGTGTGTGTGCATCTGAGAGAGACAGAGAGAGATAGTGCGCATGCAGTTGTGTGCGTGTGAGAGAATGTGTGTTTGTGTGTGTGAAAGCTCAGTAAAGTGTGTGTGCGTAGGTGTGTTGGAGTATAACTCTGTGAGAGGGTGCATGTATGTGTATGTGTGTATGTGTGTGTATGTATGAGAGAGATGGTGTGTATGAGAGAGAGTCTGTGTGAATGTGTGTGTATGTAAGAGTGTGTGTGTATGTGTGCTTACGTGAGTGTATGTAGTGGGGTCACCTGTAGTGTGACATGATCCCAAGGTCCCAGTTGAGGCCATCCTCATGGGTACCAAACCCCAAAGCCAAAAGACGACAACATGTTCATTGCAGCCTGTAACATATGATCAATGGGGATGGCATCTTGCCAAGACCTCCCCTACACCTCCACTTTTTGCCTTTAAACAACCACCAAACCTTATACAGACGATTATTTGCAGCAAACTGTCCGGTCTTGCAGGACAACATCGACCACAACACCATACAATCCTATCACTTCAACCACTGCAAGACATGTCAGAGTGTCAACATAGATACCACCATTACCGTGAAGCTACCAACCTCCATGTACGTGGCAAGTACTCATGTGACTCAGCCAACATTGTCTATCTCATGTGTTGCAGACAAGGATGCCCCGAGGCATGGTACATTGGTGAGACCAAGCAGACGCGACGACAACGGATGAATACACAACAATCATCAGACAGGCATGGTCTCTTACAGTTGGAGAGAACTTCAGCAGTCAGGGACATCCTGCCTTGAGTCTTAGCGTCACCGTGCTCCAAGGCGGACTTCGGGACAGGCAACAACACAAAGTGGCCAAGCAGAGGCTAATAGCCAAGGTCAGTACCCATGGGGATGGCCTCAACCAGGTTCATGTCATACTACAGGTGACCCCACTACATATATACACACACACACACACACACACTCATGCAGACCCTCTATCCGTGTATTCAAACTTTTATATCTTCTGCCCAATGGAAAAGAATGTAAAACAGTACAGCCAGGGTGAGAGGGGTCCTAGCTTGTGTTGATTGCTTTCCAGAGGCAGTGGGAAGTATAGATGGAGTCAATGGATGGAAGGCTGGTTTGTTTGATAGACTGGGTTGTGTTAGCAAATTGCTCAGTTTCTGTGGTACATCTATAAAATTTGGTAAGGGTCCTTGTGGACATATTGAATTTTCTAAGCCATTGTGAGGAAGTAGAGATGTTGTCGTGCTTTCTTGACCATTGCGTTGAAGTGGTTGAGTTAGGACAGATTGTTGATGATCATCACTCCCAGAAACTTGACACTCTCTCCCACCTCCAGCTCAGCCCCACTGATATAGACAGGGATGTGCCCTCCACTCTGCTTTCTGGAGTCAATGACCAGCCCCTTAGTTTTGCTGACATTGATGAAGACATTATTGTCTTTACACCTTGCTGCTCAGCATACAATCTATTTCCTGAATTCTGTCTGATCATTGTTTGAGATCCGACCTACAACTGCGGTTGTGAATGGAATTGGGCCACATAATCATGAGCGTGTACGGAGAGCAGAAGGAGGCTGAATATGCAGCCTTGTGGGGCATCAGCATTGAGGATTATGGTGGAAGAGATGTTGTTACCTGTTCTTATTGATTGTGGTCTATGGGTCAGGAAGTGAAGGATCCAGTTACAGACCAGGGAGCCAAGACCGAGGTCACGGAGCTTAGAGATGAGTTTGTTTGGAATTATCAGGTTGAACATGGAACTGTAGTCAAAAACTAGGAGGCTGACATAGATATCCTTGTTATCCAGACATTCCTGGGATGAGTGCACAGCCAGGGAGATGGTAGCTTCTGTGGACCTGTTGTGCTGGTCGGTAATTTACAGAAGATTGAGGTAACTTGATAGGCGGGAGTTAATGTGAGCTATGACTAGCTCTCAAAGCACTTCTTAATTATGGAAGTCAGAACCACTGGGCAGAGGTTATTGAGGCACACTGCATGGCCTTTCTTTAGCACCTGGATGTAGTGATCTCCTGGAAGCAGGTGGCGACTTCAGATTACAGCACAGAGAGATTAAAGCTGTCTGCGGATACTCCCACCAACTGGTCTGCACAGAATCCAAATGCCGTACCAGAGAATCCATCCAGGCTAGTCGCTTTCCGTGGGTTCACTCTCAAGAAGGCTGAAGGGTACAGATGGATCCGAGGCTGTTGAGATAGGGACAACACCTCACTGGCCGCCTGTTCAAGTGAGCAATGTACTATTGCATGTGATTCAGTTCAACTTTACTTTGTAGCCCATTATGTCGTGCAATCATTGCCATTAACAATGGGTGTCTGTACGGTTGGTATGGGTTGAAAGCTTTGTTTGGTTTTGCCTCTTGACATCTCTGATGGCATTATGAAAGTCGTACCTACATTTCCTGGATAGGCCTCTAAGCCTGAGACTTGGCCTTCAGCAGGGAGTGGGTCATCCGGGTCATCCATGGTGTCTGCTTGGGGAACATTCAGATTAATGTCTTGGGCATGCAGTCTTCTACACACTTACTAACGAAGTCTGTCACTGGTGGCATATTCCTTTAGGTTGGCCATTTATGTTTTGAATGTGGACCAGTCCACTGACTCTAAGCTGTCCCATAGAAACCCTTTCATTGCCTCAGCCCCACCCTGCACTACTTTCTGCACTGGGTCCTCACACCTCAGTTTCTGCTCATGTGTAAACCAGGAAGAGGAGCACAGCACTGTGATCTGATTTTCCAAAATGTTAATGGGGTTAGTGTGGTCGGCATCTTTGATATCTGTGTAGCAAAGGCCAAGGATATTCAGAGGCAAGTTGACAGTATTTTGGTCGCACTTTAGTGAGGTTGGCCTGGTTGAAGGGACTGGCTATGATGAACAAGGCCTCGGAATATTCTGTCCCAAGACTGTTTGTGCCATTGTATACTTCATCAAGTGCACTCTTCACTTCTACATGGGGTGGAATGTAAACTGCTCTCAGGACAGTGACGGTGAACTCGCGCAGAAGGTAATAGCGACAGAATCTTACTGTAATCATTTTCCATATCACAGTAGATGAAAACATGATCTTCAGGATTGGATCCTCAGACACTGGAACGACATGAACTACGCATTGTCACAGTGATTCATGGTCAGAGCATCGATAGCTGGCAGCTCAGCTTTTAGATGGACTTCAGTGTCAGGATCTTGTTTAACCACCTGATCTCCATTGGCAGTGTGAGGTAGCTCAGGGGAAAGTGATTCCAGATCATAATGTGGTCTAAACATATGATTCTGATTTCTGTCACATACTGTTTGGCTCTGAACAAGCTTTAAATTAGCTTTTGCTGATCTGCTGCTCGAACAATGGGATGTGTCTCAAAATTTGGGCACATTTCCCTGAGTTGATGTTGGTTTTTCACTGAGAAACCTTCAGGCTGCTTTATCCAGAAGCAGAACCCAGTCTCATCTTTCCAGGGAGATTCAACCCCCAGCAGAAAGGAGCTTCCAGAACGGAGAGTTTGTCCATTTCAATATTGAAATGGAGCTGATGTTGCAATTGGTTGTAAAGTTTTAGGCTGACTATCTGACTTTTTGAATGAATTTAATTTAATTGCTCTTCTTAATGAAATTGAACTAATGTTACAATATCCAGAAATAAACAAGACTTTTTATGAATTTTTTTTCTGATGTCTCACAAAATTTTGTCAAGTTTGATCTTGCTAAGATCTTTACATGGAAATTGGATTTCACATCAAGATATTTGCCTTTCAATAGGTAAGACTCTACAACATGTCACGTGAGAGGGCGATCAGGGTATTGACATGTTTCAATGGTGAAGGGTATGATCAAGGTGTTAAAATCCCGTTCCCAGAGTACAGACATGTCAGCGGACTCTTTACAATTCTCTCCTGCTAACATCTCCAATTTAGCTTCATATTTCCCTGCCATTTAACAGGAGCTGTTAGGGAATAGCTGCACCACATTGTTCCATCAGGTACATTAACTGTGGCTTGCTTTGTTGATCTTGGCATTTTTGTAATTCTAAAGGCAGCTGTCAATGCTGTGTGTACCTGTGTCCCGTCAGTAGCTGTGCTTTCTCACAGCTCTGCAACATTCACCTCAGTGCCTGTTCTAACATCATGTCTCGAGGACACAACACAACAGTGTGTTCAACAGGAGCACTTTATTGAAGAGAAGGCAAACTATCTGCCTGCAGAGGGAGTGTGTGTTTGTGTGTATATTTTAAAGAGAGAGAGATGTGTTCGAGTGTGTATGTGTCTGTGTGTATGTGTGTGAGAGAGTGTGAGTGTGAATGCGTGTCTGTGTGTGTGTGTGCCTGAGGGTAGAGGACACAGCAAACAGGAAGGACAAGTGTAAATGGTGGGTTTTGGTAAAATATGATTATGGTTATTTCAGTATGAATGTGGGGTTCTGTTTTCACATTGTCATGACTCACAGGTTGGAAATCATTTGCCACTATTCCTACAGACATCATAATCATTTTAAAGGATTTAAAAAACCCACTTCAAACACTTCAATTACCTGACAACCAATCACATTATTGTTGGCAGGCAGAGGAGCTCTGTCTTTGAACTTACAAACATAAGAACTAGGAGCAGGAGTAGGCCACTGGCCCTTTGAGCCTGATCCACCCTTCAATAAGATCATGGCTAATCTTTCCATGGCCTCAGCTCCACTCCCCACCCTCTCACTATAATCATTTATTCTTTTACTGTTCAAAAACATATCTATCTTAGCTTTAAAAACATTTAATCAGGAAGCCTCAACGGTAGCACAGTGGTTAGCACTGCTGCCTCACAGCGCCAGAGATCTGGGTTCAATTCCCGTCTCAGGCAACTGTGTGGAGTTTGCACATTCTCCCTGTGTCTGCGTGGGTTTCCTCCGTGCTCTGGTTTCTTCCCACAGTCCAAAAATGTGCAGGTTAAGTGAATTGGCCACGTTAAATTGCCCCTAGTGTTAGGTGAATGGGTCTGGGTGGGTTGCACTTCGGTGGGTCAGTGTGGACTTGTTGGGCCGAAGGGCCTGTTTCCACACTGTAAGTAATCTAATCTACTTCACTGGGCAGGGAATTCCATAGATTCACAACCCTCTGGATGAAAAAGTTCCCTCTCAATTCAGACCTAAATCTGCTCCCCCTAATCTGTGCCCTCTTGTCCTCATTTCACCCACCAATGGAAACGTCCTCTCTACTTCTAACTTATCGATTCCGTTCATAATTTTATATGTTTCTATAAGATCCCCACTTATTCTTCTAAATTCCAAAGTATATTATCCCAGTCTACTCAGTCTCTCCTCATAAGCCGACCCCCTCAATTCCAGAATCAACCTAGTCAACTTCCTCTGTATCCCCTCCAGTGCCAGTACGTCCTTTCTCAAGTAAGGAGACCAAAACTGCACACAGTACGCCAGGTCTGATCTCACCAGCACCCCATACAGCTGCAACATAACCTCCCTGCTTTTAAACCCAATCCCTTTAAATTGCTAAATCCCTTTAGCAATGAAGACAGAATTTTTTTTACCATTCAAGTAATAATCCTTTTTACTGTTACTCCTATCAAAATGGATGTCTTCACATTTATTAACATTGTACTCCATCTGCCAGACCTTTGCCCACTCACTGAATATATCTATTTCCCTCTGCAAAGTTTCACAGTCCTCTGCACACTTTGCTCTACCAGTCATAGTCATCAGCAAACTTTGATACACTACACATGGTCCCCAATTCCAAAACATCTATGTAAATTGTGAACAATTGCATTTCCAATACTGGTTCCTGAGACATACTACTAGTTACTGATTGCCAACCAGAAAAGCCCTTATTTACGCACATTCTTTGCTTCCTATTAGTTAACCAATCCTCTATCCATGCTGATACATTAACCATAACGCATTGCATCCTTTTCTGATGAAGCAGCCTTTTGTGTGGCACTTTGTCGAATGCCATTTGGAAATCTAGATACACCACATCTACTGGGTCCCCATTGTTCACTGTGTTCTTAATGCCTTCAGAGAATTCCAGTTGGTTAGTTAAAGCACAACCTGCCTTTTATGAACCCATGCTGCATCTGCCCAATGGGACAATTTCTATCTGGATGTCTTGCTATTTCTTTCTTGATAACAGATGCAAATATTTTCCCCACTACAGAGGTTAACCTAACCAGCCTATAATTCCCCATCTATTGTCTACCTCCTTTTTAAAACCGTGTTTTTGTTGTTTACTGAATTGTTGGAATTGCCCCAGAGTCCAGCCAATTTTGTAAAGTTACCACAAGTGCATTTGTTATTTCTCCCGTCATCTCTTTTCGTACAATGGGATGTACTCAGTCAGGGCCAGGAGACTTGTCTACCTTTACCTCCATGAGCTTGCCCACACTGCCTCTTTCATGGTAATGATTGTTTCCAGGTCCTCACCTACCTTCATCTCCTTGTCAGCTACTGGCATGTTATTCCTGTCCTCCACTGTGAAAACTGGCACAAAATACAAGATCTGTTCAATGCACCAGCCATTTCCTCATATCCCATTTCCAAATACCCTTCTCATCCTCTGAAGGACCAATGTTTACCTTAGCCAATCTTTTTCATTTTATATATTTGTATATATTTGCAGAAACCTTTGCCATCTATCTTTACATTCTGAGTTAGTTTACTCTCATAATCTATCTGACATTTCTTTATAGCTTTTTGCGGCTTTCTGTCAACCTTTAAAGTTTTCTCAAGCTTCTAGTCTCCCGCTGGTCTTTGCCATGTTGTATGCCTTCTCTTTTAATTGGACAGCCTCCCTTATTTCCTTACACACCCATAGCAGGTGGACCCCTTCTCCCACAGTCCTTCCCTTTCACTGGGATATACTTTAGTTTGGGAACTAATGGCCAGTTTCAATCAGCTTCCCATTAAACAACCCTCAGTTTGGGTTTGTCTGCAGTGTGCTGGAGCTTACAGCTACACAAACAGGGTTCACAAAAGGTATCCAATTCCTTACTTCCAAAACACGCAGCCATCCTTGTAAATCCCTGAGACAATGAAACCGCGACCTGATGCGGATTACAAAATTCTGTCAAAGGTAATCGCCAACCGGGTCAGGTCTGCTCTGGGGTCGGTGATTCACCCTGACCAAACCTGTGCTGTGCGGGGCAGGAAGATCACTGAGAGTCTAGCAATCCTACGTGCAGGACAGAGGGTTGGACACCTGCCTGATCAGCCTGGATCAGGAGAAAGCCTTTGACAGGATATCACACAGGTATATGAGAGATGTTCTCTCCAAAATGGGCTTTGGGGAGGGAATCTGCAATTGGATCAGACTGCTCTACACCAACATTGTCAGTGCAGTCTCAATCAACGGGTGGGAATCAGATAGCTTCCCAGTCAGATCTGGAGTCAGGCAGGGCTGCCCTCTCTCTCCTGCCTTGTTTGTGTGCTGCATTGAGCCATTTGCGGAGTCCATCAGGAAGGATGCGAGCCTGAGAGGGGTGAATATTCCTGGCAGCGGGGGCCTGCAGGTTAAGGCCTCCCTGTACATGGATGACGTCGCCGTTTTCTGCTCGGATCCGCTGTCCGTGCGCAGACTCATGTGCATATGTGACCAGTTTGAACAGGCTTCGGGGGCCAAGGTAAACCGAGGCAAGAGCGAGGCCATGCTCTTCGGGAAATGGGCTGACCAATCCTCGATCCCCTTCACCATCAGGACCAACCACCTGAAGGTGCTGGGTATTTGGTTCGGAGGGGCTGGGGCGTGCGCCAAGTCTTGGGAGGAGCGTATCAGCAAAGTGAGGCAGAAACTGGGCAGATGGAAGCTATGGTCGCTCTCCATCACGGGAAAAAACCTGGTCATCAGGTGTGAGGCACTGTAATTGCTGTTATACGTGGCACAGGTCTGGCCTATTCCCAGAACCTGTGCCGCTGCAGTCATCCGGGCCATCTTCCAGTTTATATGGAGGTCAAAGATGGACCGGGTCCAAAGGGACTCGATATATAAAGATCTGGGCAACGGGGGAAAAAATACACCCAATGCCACCCTCACCCTGATGGCCACCTTTGTGTGTGGCTGCATCAAGCTGTGCATGGATCCCCGGTACGCAAACACCAAGTGTCACTACGTACTGAGGTTCTACCTGTCCCCGGTGTTGCGAAGGATGGGCCTGGCCTCGCTGCCGCGGAACGCTCCGAGTAGTTGGACCGTTCCGTATCACCTGTCCTTCGTGGAGAAATTTATGAAGAAAAACATCTTTGACCACAAGTCCATCAGGAAGTGGTCAGCATGTAGTGTCCTTGAGACCCTTCGGGAAAAGGAGAGGGCGGATCCTATCGAGCGGTTCCCTGAGCAGACTGTCAAAGCCATTTGGCAGAATTCCTCATCGCCAGAACTTTCCAACAAGCACCAAGACATGGCTTGGCTGGTGGTGAGAAGGGCTCTGCCTGTGAGATCCTTTATGCACGCCCGGACTTTCAACCGCACCGCACGCTGCCCTCGAAGCGGCTGGGGGGGCGGAACGAGACTGTCACACACCTCCTTCTGGAATGTGCCTATGCAGAGGAAGTCTGGAGAGGAATGCAGTGGTGTTTGTCAAGGTTCGTCCCGAACAGCGCCGTGACACAGGACTCTGTGCTCTACGGCCTGTTCCCCGGGACGCACACAGAGACGAACATCAACTGTGCCTGGAGGATCATCAACTCGGTGAAGGACGCTCTCTGGGTGGTCCGAAACCTGTTGATCTTCCAGCTGAAGGAGTTGACCCCGACTGAGTGTTGCAGACTGGCACATTCCATGGTCCAGGACTACGTGTTGAGGGACGCGCTGAAGCTTGGGGCAGCTGCCGCCAAGGCGCGGTGGGGAAAGACCACCGTGTAACATCTGCCTGCCTAATGAAGAACAGGGGGCCCATGCAATCATTTGGGCTCTGTTGACGCCTCAGCTAAATATGTAATGGCACAGACCTGTAAATAGGAATGATTACTCTGTCTCTGTATACCAAGAAATGGAATGTTTACGGATGTATGGCATGACCAATTGTACAGATCATCAAAATATTTTATGAATAAAGTATATTCTTGAAATTAAAAAAAAAGATGGCTCTGCTGACCCCTCAGCAGAATACCTCGATGGTCAATGTACAGACTTGTACATACGAATGATTAATTCTGATCTATGTATGTAAAGAAATGGAATGTATATGTATGTATGGCATCACCATTTGTATAGATATCAAAATAATTTTACAGGCAGAGCCCTTCTCACCACCAGCCAAGCCATGTCTTGGTGCTTGTTGGAAAGTTCTGGCGATGAGGCATTCTGCCAAATGGCTTTGACAGTCTGCTCAGGGAACCGCTCGATAGGATCCGCCCTCTCCTTTTCCCGAAGGGTCTCAAGGACACTACGTGCTGACCACTTCCTGATGGACTTGTGGTCAAAGGTGTTTTTCTTCATAAACTTCTCCACGGAGGACAGGTGATACGGAACGGTCCAACTACTCGGAGCGTTCCGCGGCAGCGAGGCCAGGCCCATCCTTCGCAACACCGGGGACAGGTAGAACCTCAGTACGTAGTGACACTTGGTGTTTGCGTACCGGGGATCCACGCACAGCTTGATGCAGCCACACACAAAGGTGGCCATCAGAGTGAGAGTGGCATTGGGTGTATTTTTTCCCCTGTTGCCCAGATCTTTGTACTGCGAGTCCCTTTGGACCCGGTCCATCTTTGACCTCCATATAAACTGGAAGATGGCCCGGGTGACTGCAGCGGCACAGGTTTTGGGAATAGGCCAGACCTGTGCCACGTATAACAGCAATGGCAGTGCCTCACACCTGATGACCAGGTTTTTACCCACAATGGAGATTGGTGGGAAACCAGGCTATGATGAGGAGATAATACGTTTCCAAATGGATATTGGCTAGGAGAATGGGCCAGACTCTGACAGGTGGAGGTTAATGTGGATAAGTGTGGGGTTGTTCATTTTGGCTGGAAAATAAGACAAATTGTTATTGCACTGGGAAGCAGATTCACAGTGTGTCAGTGCAGAGGGATTTGTGTGTTTTTGGGCATGAATTGCAGAAATTGGATATGCAGGTGCAGCATATAATAAGAAAGGTAAATGGAATACTGGCATTTATTGCAAAAAAGTGTTGTTACAATAATATAAGGCATTGCTGAGACCACACCTGGAGAATGATGTCCAGTTGTGGTCTCCTTACCTAAGGGAGGATGTGGTGACATTGCAGGCAGTTCAGACGAGGTTCACCAGGCTGGTTCCAGGGATGAAAGGGTTATTGTACGAGAAGCAATTGTATAGCTTGGCTTATACTTACTGACAATCAGAGGAATGAAGGGAGATTGATTGAGGAATATAAAATGCTAAAGGGGATTGATAAGATTGATATCTAGCAGATGTTCCCTTTGTGGGAGAGTCTCGAACAAGAGGTCATAGGTATAGAGAGAGAGGAGGTAGGTAAGATCGCCATGATCATGTTAAATGGTGGAGTGGACTCAAAGGGCTGACTTGCCCACTCTCCCTCTGAATTCCTGTGTTACTAGAATTAACTGAAAATGTGTTTGATAACAGCAAATCAAGTATAGTACTGGAATATATTATCTGTTGTCATTAAAACAGAAAAAAACAAATTGTAAAGTAAACAAATCTAGTAATGAAGGAATATTTTTAACAAATGAAGAAATTGAAGGGATGATCATTAATATTATTCATGTTTAGTTATGAGCCAATCAGCAAACAGTGTGATAACTAATGAATTGAGGACCGGAGGGACATTAAAGAGAACATTTGACTGTCACGGTCCATTCATGATCTGGAGATAGTTTTGAATCATGTTGTGCAGATATATTGTGACCCCTTTGGGACAGCTGGGACTTGGAGTAGGGCATTCTGGGAAACTGCCCAAAAGAAGCCAACTCATTCTGTTTAATTTGTGAGGAATGGATTAACCAACAAGAACAAATGTAAAAACACTGCAATAAATAGAGGAAATTGTACAGAAGGTAGATTCATAGATTTGCACATCTCAGAAACAGACCCTGGGGAAAAAAACTTGGCTATTCACCTTATTTATGCCCCTCGTGTTTTTATAAACTTCAGGGAAAATAGCCCCAGCCTATTCAGTCTCTCACTATAGCTCCAAACCTTCTAAATCTTTTCTGAACCCTTTCACATTTCCTATTGCAGGAAGTACAGAATTTAATACAGCATTCGGAAAGTGGCTGAATCAATGTCCTGTACAGCTGCAACATGATATCCCAACTCCTGTACTCAATCCACTGACCCATAAAGGCAAGGAGACCAAACACCTTCTTCACTATCCTGTCAGTCTGTAACTCCACCTTCAGGAACTATGACTCTACACCCCAAGGTCTGTTTGTTTGGCAACACTCCCCAGCACCCTACCATTAACTGTGTAAATGCTGCTATGATTTACACAAAATGCAACATCTCATATTTCTCAAAATTAATCTCCATCTGCCACTCCTCAGCCCATCTGATCAAGGTCCCATTGTACTCTAAGATAACCTTCCTCACTGCCCACTACATTTCCTGTTTTGGTGTCATCTGTAAACGAACCATTACGAACCATTCCCTCCTATATGCTCATCCAAATCATTTATAAAACTGACAGAAAGCAGTGGACACAGGTAGTGAGTAACTTAAAGAGAGTTACCTTCATCTCCATTCCGCCAGGCTCAGGGGAAGAGTCCCACGCAGGGAGAGGGTCCTTGTAAATAACACACAGAGTCCGATCGTGGGCCAGAGCCTGTGGGAGGCTGACAGAGTGGTCACAGACAGACATGGACTACATCCCCCAGAATGCAGCCTGTGATTGAAACAAATGACCAGAAGGACTGGGCCTGTCGTTCCAGGACAGTGGGAATGTGAGCGCTGGAATTCTGACCCGGATCGGAGAGCCCATTCCCTATCTGCTCCAGGTTGAGGGGTGAGGCAACCACTGGAGAAAGGGTCAGTGCTGCCCGAGTCTGGGGCCCTGGAGATTAGCACCGTGTGTAACCCCCCTCTCCCTGGCCCTGATACAGGATCCCCCTTCCCCTTTGATCAGATTGTTCCTCTGGTTATTAATGATTAATTATCTATGACTGTTTGATCACCAACAGGAATTCACATTTTTCAACGGATAACTACTGTTGAGGTCAGTGATGACGGCAGCATTAAGAGATCGATGAGATTTGGATTTGATGGAAAGGACTTTATCAGTTTAGACCCAGACAGAATGAGATGGATCGCATCCAATCCCATTGCAGTGATGACTAAAGAGAAATGGGATTCTGATGATTCCTGGAACAACTACTGGAAAAGACACCTGGAAGATGCATATATTGAAAATTTGAACACATACCTGAAAGCTGGAAAGGAATATTTCACAAGGAAAGGTATGTATTTCAGTTTTGTTCCATGTTCCGATCTAACCTCACTGATCTGTGAAACCGCTCTCCCATTCCATTCAGTGTCTGTCTATTGTTTGTGGTTTCACCCTTTCCCATCACAGTTCAGCCTGAAGTGTTCATCTCCAGGAGGGAGCCCAATGGTCAGGACAAGCCGCTCACTCTCTCCTGCCTGGTCACTGGGTTTTATCCTGTAGACATCGAGATGACCTGGCTAAGGAATGGAGAGGTCATGTCTGAGACCCAATCCTCGGGGGTTCGACCGAACCACGATGGGACCCATCAGATCCAGAAAGAGATTGAGATCAATGCTGGGGATGAGGATCAATACTCCTGTCACATTGAACACAGCAGCCTGGCAGAGGCCCAGCTCTATCAGTGGGGTAAGGGACTGGTGTGTGTGTGTGTGTGTGTGTTCTGTGTCTGTGTGTCTGTGTCTGTGTGTGTGTGTGTGTGTGTGTGTCTGTGTGTGTGTGTCTGTGTGTGTGTGTGTCTGTGTGTGTGTCTGTGTGTGTGTCTGTGTGTGTGTGTATCTGTGTGTGTGTGTGTGTGTACATGTGACAGATGGAACCATTTAGAGGACACTTTTTCACTTCCTTGTTTGCAACTACCCACCTTGTTCTCTGTGTTGATATGTCATGTTGGTCTCACTGAGTTAAAGATTTCAATTCTAAGTATGAAAGGGCCTCTGAATCCCAAGCTTCCAGAGCCTTTTGGGGATTCCAGATTCCCACAACCCTGTTATTGGTGAAGTATTCGTTGATTTCCCTCTGGAATAATCTCACTAGAATTACAAGAAGATTCTCTTGTATTCCAGGCTTCAGCACCAGACATGGGCCCAGATTGTCCAGCAGCCAGACAGTCAGAGACTGAGAGAGGAGGGACTGGACCCCTCAGAATTCCTGACTCACTCATGGGATTTGTCTGGGAAGTTTCAACTTCCGATGGACAATTACCTCGCATCTGGAACCCTCTGGAAAGATCTCAGGGTCTGAGGTTAGGGATTGGAAGCTTCTTTAACTCCTAGTGTGATGATGCTGCCACTTTAAAAGGTTGTTGGTGTCCTAGTTTTTGTTTTGAAGGGAGGTTGTAAGGCAGAGGCAACAAACCTGCCGCTGATGATGACTGAGGTAAGCCAGTTGTGAGGCCTTGGGGTTTTTTAAGTTGGAACAATAGAAGCAGTCTGAATGGGCGTGGCCAGCTCTCACAGATCCAGATTTCGCAGTTTGGTTTTTTTCAGTTACCACAGAAGCCTTTGGGGTCTCAAAAGAGTTGGCAGCTTCAGTGAGTGTCACCTGGCTACTACTTTCTACATTTATTTCTTGATATTATTTCCTCCTGGATTGGAGAACTGCATGTAAGAATCTTTGTCTGAAATTACCTTTTTTCCAAGATGTTTATAGGACGTTACAATATTGCTGCAGTTAATTAGTAATAGGTACCGTATTCGGTTGCATTTTTCAATTGTAAGTTATTCTAAATTTCTTTTTCTTTTGTTTGTATTTTAATGACAGCGTTTAAATAAATTATGTTTTGCTTAACGTCGAGTTATTTGACCACCTGCGTTGTATCTGGAACACTGCATTTCCCATTCAGCTTTAAAATAAGAAACAGTTCAGATCTAGACTTCTTCAAATATTTTGAGGGGGCCTGGTTTGGTCCCTAACACCAGAGAGCTGGAAAGCCGACCATCTCCAAACGTACTGCTGATCCCACCATTCACACACTGACAAGGATATCTGGTCAGCGTGGGCAAGTTGGACTGAACATACACACTTGTTGTGTGACTCTTTAACTCTTTGACTCCATCCCCTCAAAATACATAACCTGACATTCTGCAACCAACACTTGACCTCTCCCCAGCACCAACACCAGCTCACCGCCTCCAGACGTCTGTCAGACTCGCAGTGCATCACCCTGGACAGATAACTGGGACACAACACAGAACTCCACAACTGGATCCCTAACAAGGCCCCCTCACCAGCCCACTGTGGCACCCAAACCCCATTCCATTGGTACTCAACATCCCCAACACTCACCAGTGAGTTCCCAAACTGCCCCTTGCCCAACCACTGAGGAAGTGCCTTTCTGGGTACCTAACTACACCCCTCCAACCATTCACTCACTCCTTCACCTCACCCAAGGCCGATCTACCCCACCAGCACTAGTAAGGACAGGACACAGAGATACTGGGGAGAATGGGAACTGAACTGTCTGGGGAGGTAACCCCCAGGACAGGTACAACACGATGTTTATACCCCTATCAATGGGATCCTTGGTGACTTCACTGGAGAGTGAAATCGGGAGAGGGTCAAACCTGCATTTCAGCCAATCCCAACAATTCCCAACAGCTCGGAGCAGTTATAATTGTTCCCAATTAACACAGGGTTAGAAATAAATCCAGGAACAGAGAGAATCCTGATATATTTCCAATGTGTTTCAGAAAATCTGAAAAGCAATTGGCTGCATTCCCAACTTGGAAGTCTCATTGCATCAATGGTCATTCTATTGGCTGTTATTGTCGGGATAGTCGGAATAATCATCTGGAAATGGTCACGGAGAGGTAAGAATCAGAGAGAGGGGAATGTAGAACTGAGGGGACAGAGTGAGTGTGGGGGGATCTCCAGTACTGGGAGTACAGGGCACTGTGGGGAATGGAACTGATTGAATTCCCACACACAGATCCACACGTATAAACACGTCTCGTTCCCTGTCTGATCTTCCTTTGGACCAGGTCTAATATTTATCATTAAACCCACTGCACCTAATCAGATCCTCACTGACTGAATATTAATGGAATGGAAGGGATTTTCTGCATCTCCATTAAGTGTAAGGATGGACGGGAGTGTGGGAATGAGGATTTCTGACACAATCCCTGTAAAACCTTCCTTCCTGCCTTGTTTGGGCACCATCACCTTGATAAATTTTGAAGATCTCTCTCCCTTAATGAGTTTGTACAGTTTTGGATGACTTATTACTTTGGTTTGACCCTGGGCGTGTGACTCTGATACCGATCATGTTATTCCAGGCATTTGGTTTGTCTCCAGTCCCACCGTATTTTTAATGTTTTGGAATGATCTCTCTGCCCCATTTAATGGGATTCTGGATCATCCCTTCTCTTGTTATCCAGCTGTTGACACTTTCCTCCCACCATCTGACATTTGTGATCACCTGCAGAGACTCCACTCACCCCATTTGGATGATCTTTTGATCTCTCTGCCCATTGATCTCCCTGCTGATAAATTCGGTGTCTGTGAGATTCTCTCTCACTTCACCTGAGGAAGGGGCTACGCTCAGAAAGCTTGTGATTTCAAACAAACCTGATGGACTGTAACTTGGGGCCGTGTGTGATTTCTGACTGTGTTCACACGAGTCCAATACCAACACCCCCACATCAATCTCCATCCCCTCACTTGTTGTGTTCTCACTCTCTGAGAATGGATTATTCCCCATCCTAATGGACATTTATTTTGTTTCTGCAGGTTCACCAAATGGGACTTACACAACAGCTCCCAGTAAGTGACCGAGGGGACAGAGTGTTGGGAATGATGGATAAGGTAATGGGAGGTGTAGAGTAGATTCCCTACAGTGTGGAAACAGACCCTTCAGCCCAACAAGTCCACACAGACCCTCCAAAGAGTAACCTGCCCAGACCCATTCCCCTACCCTATATTTACCCCTGACTAACACACCTAACACTATGGGCAATGTAACATGGCCAATTCACCTGACCTGCACACCTTTGGATTGTGGGAGGAAACCGGAGCACCCGGAGGAAACCCACACAGACACAGGGAGTATGTGCAAAGTTCGCAAGTCATCCGAAGTGGGAATTGTACCCGGGTCCCTGGTGCTGTGAGGCAACAGTGCTAACCACTGAGCCACCGTGCTGCCCCTATTAGAGTGTAGAGTTATATTTGCCAGGGTGTTGCTCAGGGTGATGGGTCCATCTCCTCACAATGCTGTTTCTCAGCCAACACTCTCTTATCGTCCTGTTTCTCTACTCCATGTCCCCAGTGTCTCTCCTTCGAATTGTCACCCTCCATTCTCTTCCCCCACTGCCCCTCCCTCCACTCACTCACCCTTAATTCCCACTGGGGGGTGCTCGGAGAGTCTGGTTAGTTAGTGCTGAGGGCGATTAAATCCTGGGTCCAGTGAGTGATGGAGAATATCTCACACTGTCTCATTTTATATTTGATATAACTTCTCACATTCTGTTTTTATTTTCTCAGCTTCTGATATCTCTGGTGCAGCTTCTTCATGATTCAGTAAGTGACATGTCAACTTTTCTCTGACTGAAATTTATTCAGATTTATATTCTCTAGATTTATTTGTAGCATTTTCGCATCCCTCCTGACCCTGTTCCACCCTCCCAGACACTGTTCAACCCTGTCAGACTAATTCCCCTCCCCTCCTGACCCTGTCCCACCCTCCCAGACACTGTTAAACCCTGTCAGACTAATTCCCCTCCCCTCCTGACCCTGTCCCACCCACCCAGATACTGTTAAACCCTGTCAGACTAATCACCCTCCCCTCCTGACCCTGTCCCACCGTCCCAGAACACTGTTAAACCCTGTCAGACTAATTCCCTTACCCTCCTGACCCTGTCCAACCCTCCCAGTCACTGTTAAACCCTGTCAGACTAATACCCCTCCCCTCCTGACCCTGTTCCACCCTCCCAGTCACTGTTAAACCCTGTCAGACTAATTCCCCTCCCCTCCTGACCCTGTCCCACCCTCCCAGGCACTGTTAAATCCTATCAGACTAATTCCCCACCCCTGCTGACCCTGTCCCACCCTCCCAGACACTGTGAAACCATGTCAGACTAATCCCCCTCCCCTCCTGACACTGACCCACCCTCCCAGACACTGTTAAACCCTGTCAGACTAATTCCCCTCCACTCCTGACCCTGTCACCCCCTCCCAGTCACTGTTAAACCCTGTCAGACTAATCCCCCTCCCCTCCTGACCCTGTCCCACTCTCCCAGAACACTGTTAAACCCTGTCAGACTAACTCCCCTCCCCTCCTGACCCTGTCCCAACCTCCCAGTCACTGTTAAACACTGTCAGACTAATTCCCCTCCCCTCCTGACCCTGTCCCACACTCCCAGTCACTGTTAAACCCTGTCAGACAAATCCCCTCCCCTCCTGACCCTGTCCCACCCTCCCAGACACTGTTAAACCCTGTCAGACTAATTCCCTTCCCATCCTGACCCTGTCCCTCCCTCCCAGTCACTGTTAAACCCTGTCAGACTAATTCCACTACCCACCTGACCCTGTCCCACCCTCCCAGACACTGTTAAACCCTGTCAGACTAATTCCCCTCGCCTCCTGACCCTGTCCCTCCCTCCCAGTCACTGTTAAACCCTGTCAGACTAATTCCACTACCCACCTGACCCTGTCCCACCCTCCCAGACACTGTTAAACCCTGTCAGACTAATTCCCCTCCCCTCCTGACCCTGTCCCAGCCTCCCAGTCACTGTTAAACCCTGTTAGACTAATTCCACTCCCCTCCTGACCCTGTCCCACCCTCCCAGTCACTGTTAACCCTGTCAGACTAATTCCCCTCCCCTCCTGACCCTGTCCCACCATCCCAGACACTGTTAAAGCCTGTCAGACTAATTCCCCTCCCCTCCTGACCCTGTCCCACCCTCCCAGACACTGTTAAACCCTGTCAGACTAATTCCCCTCCTCTCCTGACCCTGACCCACCCTCCCAGACACTGTTAAACCCTGTCAGACTTATTCCCCTCCCCTCCTGACCCTGACACACCCTCCCAGTTACTGTTATACCCTGTCAGACTAATTCCCCTCCCCTCCTGACCCTGTCCCACCCTCCCAGACACTCTTAAACCCTGCCAGACCAATTCCCCTACCCTCCTGACCCTGTCCAACCCTCCCAGTCACTGTTAAACCCTGTCAGACTAATACCCCTCCCCTCCTGACCCTGTTCCACCCTCCCAGTCACTGTTAAACCCTGTCAGACTAATTCCCCTCCCCTCCTGACCCTGTCCCACCCTCCCAGGCACTGTTAAATCCTGTCAGACTAATTCCCCACCCCTGCTGACCCTGTCCCACCCTCCCAGACACTGTGAAACCATGTCAGACTCATCCCCCTCCCCTCCTGACACTGACCCACCCTCCCAGACACTGTTAAACCCTGTCAGACTAATTCCCCTCCACTCCTGACCCTGTCACCCCCTCCCAGTCACTGTTAAACCCTGTCAGACTAATCCCCCTCCCCTCCTGACCCTGTCCCACTCTCCCAGAACACTGTTAAACCCTGTCAGACTAACTCCCCTCCCCTCCTGACCCTGTCCCAACCTCCCAGTCACTGTTAAACACTGTCAGACTAATTCCCCTCCCCTCCTGACCCTGTCCCACACTCCCAGTCACTGTTAAACCCTGTCAGACAAATCCCCTCCCCTCCTGACCCTGTCCCACCCTCCCAGACACTGTTAAACCCTGTCAGACTAATTCCCTTCCCATCCTGACCCTGTCCCTCCCTCCCAGTCACTGTTAAACCCTGTCAGACTAATTCCCCTCGCCTCCTGACCCTGTCCCTCCCTCCCAGTCACTGTTAAATCCTGTCAGACTAATTCCACTACCCACCTGACCCTGTCCCACCCTCCCAGACACTGTTAAACCCTGTCAGACTAATTCCCCTACCCACCTGACCCTGTCCCTCCCTCCCAGACACTGTTAAACCCTGTCAGACTAATTCCCCTCCCCTCCTGACCCTGTCCCAGCCTCCCAGTCACTGTTAAACCCTGTTAGACTAATTCCCCTCCCCTCCTGACCCTGTCCCACCCTCCCAGTCACTGTTAACCCTGTCAGACTAATTCCCCTCCCCTCCTGACCCTGTCCCAACATCCCAGACACTGGTAAAGCCTGTCAGACTAATTCCCCTCCCCTCCTGACCCTGTCCCACCCTCCCAGACACTGTTAAACCCTGTCAGACTAATTCCCCTCCTCTCCTGACCCTGACCCACCCTCCCAGACACTGTTAAACCCTGTCAGACTTATTCCCCTCCCCTCCTGACCCTGACACACCCTCCCAGTTACTGTTATACCCTGTCAGACTAATTCCCCTCCCCTCCTGACCCTGTCCCACCCTCCCAGACTCTCTTAAACCCTGCCAGACAAATTCCCCTACCCTCCTGACCCTGTCCCACCCTCCCAGACACAGTTAAACCCTGTCAGACTAATTCCCCTCCCCTCCTGACCCTGACCCACCCACCCAGACATTGTTAAACCCTGTCAGACTAATTCGCCTCCCCTCCTGATCCTGTCCAACCCTCCCAGACACTGTTAAACCCTGTCAGACTAATACCCCTCCCCTCCTGATGCTGTCCCACCCTCGCAGTCACTGTTAAACCCTGTCAGACTAATTCCCCTCCCCTCCTGACCCTGCCCCATTCTTCCAGACGCTGTTAAACCCTGTCAGACTAATTCCCCTCCCCTCCTGACCCTGTCCCACCCTCCCAGACACTGTTAAACCCTGTCAGACTAATTCGCCTCCCCTCCTGACCCTGTCCCACCCTCCCAGTCACTGTTAAACCCTGTCAGACTAATTCCCCTCCTCTCCTGACCCTGACCCACCCTCCCAGACACTGTTAAACCCTGTCAGACTAATTCCCCTCCCCTCCTGACCCTGTCCCACCCTCCCAGACACTGTTAAACCCTGTCAGACTAATTCCCCTCCCCTCCTGACCCTGTCACCCCCTCCCAGTCACTGTTAAACCCTGTCAGACTAATCCCCCTCCCCTCCTGACCCTGTCCCACTCTCCCAGAACACTGTTAAACCCTGTCAGACTAACTCCCCTCCCCTCCTGACCCTGTCCCAACCTCCCAATCACTGTTAAACACTGTCAGACTAATTCCCCTCCCCTCCTGACCCTGTCCCACACTCCCAGTCACTGTTAAACCCTGTCAGACAAATCCCCTCCCCTCCTGACCCTGTCCCACCCTCCCAGACACTGTTAAACCCTGTCAGACTAATTCCCTTCCCATCCTGACCCTGTCCCTCCCTCCCAGTCACTGTTAAACCCTGTCAGACTAATTTCCCTCGCCTCCTGACCCTGTCCCGCCCTCCCAGTCACTGTTAAACCCTGTCAGACGAATTCCCCTACCCACCTGACCCTGTCCCTCCCTCCCAGACACTGTTAAACCCTGTCAGACTAATTCCCCTCCCCTCCTGACCCTGTCCCAGCCTCCCAGTCACTGTTAAACCCTGTTAGACTAATTCCCCTCCCCTCCTGACCCTGTCCCAGCCTCCCAGTCACTGTTAACCCTGTCAGACTAATTCCCCTCCCCTCCTGACCCTGTCCCACCCTCCCAGACACTGTTAAACCCTGTCAGACTAATTCCCCTCCTCTCCTGACCCTGACCCACCCTCCCAGACACTGTTAAACCCTGTCAGACTTATTCCCCTCCCCTCCTGACCCTGACACACCCTCCCAGTTACTGTTATACCCTGTCAGACTAATTCCCCTCCCCTCCTGACCCTGTCCCACCCTCCCAGACACTGTTAAAGCCTGTCAGACAAATTCCCCTACCCTCCTGACCCTGTCCCACCCTCCCAGACACTGTTAAACCCTGTCAGACTAATTCCCCTCCCCTCCTGACCCTGACCCACCCTCCCAGACATTGTTAAACCCTGTCAGACTAATACCCCTCCCCTCCTGACCCTGACCCACCCTCCCAGACATTGTTAAACCCTGTCAGACTAATTCGCCTCCCCTCCTGATCCTGTCCAACCCTCCCAGACACTGTTAAACCCTGTCAGACTAATACCCCTCCACTCCTGATGCTGTCCCACCCTTGCAGTCACTGTTAAACCCTGTCAGACTAATTCCCCTCCCCTCCTGACCCTGCCCCATTCTTCCAGACACTGTTAAACCCTGTCAGACTAATTTCCCTCCCCTCCTGACCCTGTCCCACCCTCCCAGTCACTGTTAAACCCTGTCAGACTAATTCCCCTCCTCTCCTGACCCTGACCCACCCTCCCAGACACTGTTAAACCCTGTCAGACTAATTCCCCTCCCCTCCTGACCCTGTCCCACCCTCCCAGACACTGTTAAACCCTGTCAGACTAATTCCCCTCCCCTCCTGACCCTGTCCCACCCTCCCAGTCACTGTTAAATCCTGTCAGACTAATTCCCCCCCCCTCCTGACCCTGTCCCACCCTCCCAGTCACTGTTAAACCCTGTCAGACTAATTCCCCTCCTCTCCTGACACTGACCCACCCTCCCAGACACTGTTAAACCCAGTCAGACTAATTCCCCTCCCCTCCTGACCCTGTCCCACCCTCCCAGACACTGTTAAACTCTGTCAGATTAATTCCCCTCCCCTGCTGACCCTGACCCACCCTCCCAGACACTGTTAAACTCTGTCAGACTAATTCCCCTCCTCTCCTGACCCTGTCCCACCCTCCCAGTCACTGTTAAATCCTGTCAGACTAATTCCCCTCCCCTGCTGACCCTGTCCCACCCTCCCAGACACTGTTAAACCCTGTCAGACTTATTCCCCTCCCCTCCTGACCCTGACCCACCCTCCCAGTCACTGTTATACCCTGTCAGACTAATTTCCCTCCTCTCCTGACCCTGTCCCACCCTCCCAGACACTCTTAAACCCTGTCAGACTTATTCCCCTCCCCTCCTGACCCTGAACCACCCTCCCAGTCACTGTTATACCCTGTCAGACTAATTCCCCTCCTCTCCTGACCCTGTCCCACCCTCCCAGACACTCTTAAACCCTGCCAGACAAATTCCCCTACCCTCCTGACCCTGTCCCACCCTCCCAGACACTCTTAAACCCTGCCAGACAAATTCCCCTACCCTCCTGACCCTGTCCCACCCTCCCAGACACTGTTAAACCCTGTCAGACTAATTCCCCTCCCCTCCTGACCCTGACCCACCCTTCCAGTCACTGTTAAACCCTGTCAGACTAATACCCCTCCCCTCCTGATGCTGTCCCACCCTCCCAGTCACTGTTAAACCCTGTCAGACTAATTCCCCTCCCCTCCTGACCCTGCCCCATTCTTCCAGACACTGTTAAACCCTGTCAGACTAGTTCGCCTCCCCTCCTGACCCTGTCCCACACTCCCAGACACTGTTAAACCCTGTCAGATTAATTCCCCACCTCTCTTGACCCTGACCCACCCTCCCAGTCACTGTTAAACCCTGTCAGACAAATCCCCTCCCCTCCTGACCCTGTCCCACCCTCCCAGACACTGTTAAATCCTGTCAGACTAATTCCCTTCCCATCCTGACCCTGTCCCTCCCTCCCAGTCACTGTTAAACCCTGTAAGACTAATTCCCCTACCCTCCTGACCCTGTCCCTCCCTGCCGGACACTGTTAAACCCTGTCAGACTAATTCCCCTACCCTCCTGACCCTGTCCCACCCTCCCAGTCACTGTTAAACCCTGTTAGACTAATTCCCCTCCCCTCCTGACCCTGTCCCACCCTCCCAGTCACTGTTAAACCCTGTTAGACTAATTCCCCTCCCCTCCTGACCCTGTCCCACCCTCCCAGTCACTGTTAAACCCTGTTAGACTAATTCCCCTCCCCTCCTGACCCTGACCCACCCTCCCAGACACTGTTAAACCCTGTCAGACTAATTCCCCTCCTCTCTTGACCCTGACCCACCCTCCCAGTCACTGTTAAACCCTGTCAGACTAATTCCCCTCCCCTCCTGACCCTGTCCCACCCTCCCAGTCACTGTTAAACCCTGTCATACAAATCCCCTCCCCTCCTGACCCTGTCCCACCCTCCCAGACACTGTTAAACTCTGTCAGACTAATTCCCTTCCCATCCTGACCCTGTCCCTCCCTCCCAGTCACTGTTAAACCCTGTCAGACTCATTCCCCTACCCTCCTGACCCTGTCCCTCCCTGCCGGACACTGTTAAACCCTGTCAGACTAATTCCCCTCCCCTCCTGACCCTGTCCCACCCTCCCAGTCACTGTTAAACCCTGTTAGACTAATTCCCCTCCCCTCCTGACCCTGTCCCACCCTCCTATGCACTGTTGACCCTGTCAGATTAATTCCCCTCCCCTCCTGACCCTGTCCCACCCTCCCAGTCACTGTTAACCCTGTCAGACTAATTCCCCTCCCCTCCTGACCCTGTCCCACCCTCCCAGACACTGTTAAACCCTGTCAGACTAATTCCTCTCCCCTCCTGACCCTGTCCCACCCTCCCAGTCACTGTTAAACCCTGTCAGACTAATTCCCCTCCTCTCCTGACCCTGACCCACCCTCCCAGACACTGTTAAACCCTGTCAGACTAATTCCCCTCCCCTCCTGACCCTGTCCCACCCTCCCAAACACTGTTAAACCCTGTCAGACTAATTCCCCTCCCCTCCTGACCCTGTCCCACCCTCCCAGTCACTGTTAATTCCTGTCAGACTAATTCCCCTCCCCTCCTGACCCTGTCCCACCCTCCCAGTCACTGTTAAACCCTGTCAGACTAATTCCCCTCCTCTCCTGACCCTGACCCACCCTCCCAGACACTGTTAAACCCTGTCAGACTAATTCCCCTCCCCTCCTGACGCTGTCCCATCCTCCCAGACACTGTTAAACCCTGTCAGACTAATTCCCCTCCCCTCCTGACCCTGGCCCACCCTCCCAGACACTCTTAAACCCTGCCAGACAAATTCCCCTACCCTCCTGACCCTGTCCCACCCTCCCAGACACTGTTAAACCCTGTCAGACTAATTCCCCTCCCCTCCTGACCCTGTCACCCCCTCCCAGTCACTGTTAAACCCTGTCAGACTAACTCCCCTCCCCTCCTGACCCTGAAGTATTTGCCTCGTATCTGTCCATTCCTGACCTTGTGGGTTTCCTGGGCCCCACCGCAGGACATTCCTGGAGCTTCATTGCAGAATAACGGGATTCTCCTGTTCCAGTGTGAACATGGACATCATTGTCTATCTTTTCATATCACAGCAGACACACAGAATTACAGCTCATTGTTCACACTGAATTCCTTCAGGACTGAGATCAATTTTTCTGGGAATGTGTTTCCACAGATTGAGCAGTGGATCCCAGATCCCAGGTTTGGATCCTAATTCTTCAAGTGGGACCTTCTCAAGTCGTGTTTCCATCCCGTCTCAGAAATGTGAGCAGTGTCACCGTCAGAGGGATCTTCACAGATGGTTCCTCCCTCACACTTTCTCATCCTCACTCTCTTCAGTGGGTCACTGATTGACCTGAAATGAAGCAACATTCTGAGGGAACTTGGAGACAGTTTTTATATTGAAAGAAATTGATTTTGCATCTGGCGTTAACAAATTTCAACTGTTATGTCAACCTCTGCACATAAATATCAGTTTTACAAATTCGAATTCTTAAATAAATATATAAATATTATACATCTGAGTTATTGTTGAATACTAAAATCTATCACTACTTATCACCATTGTTTAACTACAATCACCAATATGTGTCATTTGTCATCATTAAAAGTTATTTATTGACTTATTAATTTTGATATTTTTATTAATATTTCACAAGAACGATTCTATTCATTTACACAGCAGCAGCTTGTGGCTCTTGGAACCAGCAGATGCTGAGCTTCAATTCAATGTGAACTGGGGGAGTTAAGACCATATCCATCTGCCTCTATTGTAAAATCCAATTCCCAGATGATAACTCCATACCCGTCAACACAATCAGGGAAAGTCCATTCCCAGAGAGTGGGAACACATAAGTGTGAGGGAATGGAGATTGTGTCAGAACCTGATGGAGATTCTGGACATCGCTTCCATTCCATCGATATTCCCTGAGGATGTGTGTGTGTGTGTGTGTGTGGTGGGTTTGATGACCAACATCAGACTTGTACTAAAGGACATAACTGCTAGACTGGGTCTGCAGCAGGTGGTGAGGGAACCAACAAGAGGGAAAAACATACTTGATTCCATCTTTCCAATCTGCCAGCTGCAGGTACAAATGTCCATGACAGTCTCAGTGAGAGTGACCATCGCACTGTCCTTGTGGAGGCAAAGTCCCACTGTCACATTGGGAATAACCTCCATCGTATTGTGTGGTACTATCACTGTGTTAAATGGAACAGACTTGGATCAGATCTAGCAGCTCAAGCCTGGGTATCCATGAGGCACTGTGGGCCACCAACAGCAGCAGAACCATACTCCAGCACAATCTGTAACCTCATGGCCTGGCATAACCCCCACTGAACCATTAACACCAAGCCAGCGGATTAACCCTGGTTCAATGGGGAGTGCAGGAGGGCATCCCAGGAGCAGCACCAGACATACCTGAAGATGAGGTGCCAACCTGGTGAAGCCACCAAACAGGACGACTTGCATGTCACATAACATAAGCAGCAAGTGATAGACAGAGCTAAGTGATCCCACAATCAACGGATCCGATCTCAGCTCTGCAGTCCTGCCACATCCAGCCAACTCACTGGAGGCTCCACAAATATTCCCACTCTCACTGATGAAACAGCCCATTACATCAGTGTGAAAGATAGGCCTGAAGGTTTCACAGCAATCTTCAGTCAGAAGTGTCATCTCAGCCTCCTCCAGTGGTCCCCAGCATTACAGATACCAGTCTTCAGCCAATTCAATTCACTCCACGTGATATCAAGAAACAGTTGAAGACACTGGGTACTACAAAGGCTTCAGGCCCTGACAACATTCAGGCAATAGTACTGAAGGCTTGTGCTCGAGAACTTGCCACTCCCCTATCCAAACTGTTCCAGTCCAGTTACAACACTGGCATCTACCCAACAATGTAGAAAATTGCCCAGGTATATCTTAGACACAAAAAGCAGGACAAACCCAATCTGCCCCATCAGCCTCCTCTCGATCATCAGTAAAGTGATGGAAGGTGTCATTAACAGTGCTATCAAGCAGCACCTGCTCAGCAATAACCTGCTCAGTGACGCCCAGTTTGGGCTCTGCCAGGGCCACTCAGCTCCTGACCTCAATACAGCCTTGGTTCGAACATGGACAAAAGAGCTGAATTCCAGAGGGGAGGTGGGAGTGACAGCCCCTGACATCAAGGCTGCATTCGACCGAGTGTGGCATCATGGAACTCGAGCAGAACTGGAACCAATGGGTATTGGGGGAAATCTCTCCAGTGGATAGAGTCATACCTGACACATAGGAAGGTGGTCTTGGTTGTTGGAGGTCAGTCACCTCAGCTCCAGGAAAGCTCTGCAGGAGTCCCTCAGGGTAATGTCCGAGGCTCAACCGTCATAAGGTCAGAAATGGGGATGCTTGCCAGTGATTGCACAATGTTCAGCACTATTTGCAACTCCTCAGACACTGAAGCAATCCATGTTCAAATGCAACAAGGTCTGGACAATATCCAGGCTTGGGCTGACAAGTGGCAAGTAACATTTGCGCCACACAAATGCCAAGTTATAACCATCACCAATAAGAGACAATCTCACCACCACCCCTTGGCATTCAATGGTGTTACCATCACTGAATCCCTCCACTGTCAACAGCCTGTGAGATATCATTGATCAGACACTCAACAGGCCTCACCACATAAATGCAGTGTCTACAAGAGCAGGTCAGAGGCTAGAGATACTGCAGCAAATAATTCATCTCCTGATTTCCCAAAGCCTGTCCACCAACTACAAGACACAGGTCAGGAGTGTGATGGAATACTCCCTGCTTGCCTGGATGAGTACAGCCATCTCAACACTGTAGAAGCTTGATACCATCCAGGACTTAGCAACCCAACTGATTGGCACTGTATCCACCAACATCCAGTCCCTCCACCACTGACACTCAGTTACAGCAGTGTTTGCTATCTACAGAAATTCATCAAAGATCCTTAAACAGTGCCTTTCAAACCCTGGCTTGGTGGTAATGAGAGACTGGGGGTTGGGTTGAGCCATGAGGTTACAGTTTGTATTGGATGGCAGTTCTGCTGGTGTTGATGACCCACAGTACCTCATGGACACACAGTCTTCATCTGCTCGACCTGTTCACATCCCACAGGAGGGGAGGGGCTTGGGGGTGTGCCATGAGGTTTAATGGGGAAATGTGTTCTCACAAGATGATTATTGGTAGGAGCAGAGTGCAGTGAATGGGCTGTAACCACCCGGCCCCCACTGGGTTCCCTGTACCTGACTCTCACCATCAATCCCTCCCCCCCCCACCCCCCAGCCCCCCCCACCCACACTGGGTTCTCTGTACCTGACTCTCACTATCAATCCCCCCTCATCCCCCCCCCAGACTGAGTTCTCTGTACCTGACTCTCACCATCAATCCCCCCCCCACCCCTCACCCCCACAGTTTGCTCTCTCTAGCCGACTCTTCCCACCAAACCCCATACCAGATTCTCTGTGATTATATGATGCAAATAACTCTGTAAAACTCCTTTTCACAATAGCCCACAGGCCAACCTGACTCTCTGTAATTAATCCACTCCATGTTCCCTCACATTAAACTCTCTGTCAGGTTTAGCTCATTGATCACTGACTGGGTGAAGAATCTCTCTCACTGTAACTGTGTCCTCCTGTTCTGAATCTCTCGGTTTAGTTTAAAACCAATCTCAGATTTCCCTTTTCCAGACTGTTTAATGTTTTATAAATCCCATCAGTTGCTTCCTTGACCCTGGGGGTGAATCTGGGTGTTTCTCTCTCTGCACTCCCCCCTTCCACACTCCCCTCCCCCAGGGTCTGAGTGTCTCCCCTGTGACTGTGTCCTGAATTAGACTCAGTACCAGGAAGAACACCAGTGTCCATGGGATTCCCAGCCAGCCCAGGGTTAGCAGTGATGATACTGACCTGTGACCCATGACCCAGGGTGGCACCATGGCTCAGTGGTTAGCACTTCTGCCTCACAGCCCCAGGGACCTGAGTTTGATTCCAGCCTTGAGCGACTGTGTGTGTGGAGTTTCCCTGAGTCTGCATGGGGTTCCTCCGGGTGCTCCAGTTTCCTGCCACAGTCGAACAGGTGCACCTTGGGTGGATTGGCCATGCTCAATTGCCCACAAAGTCCAGGGATGTGCATGTGGATTAGCTGTGGAAAATGCAGGGTTACGGGATGGAATAGAGTGGTGAGTCTGGATGGGAAAGTCTTGAGAGGGTCGGTGTTGACTCAATGGGCCGAATAGCCTGTTTCCACACTGTAGGGATTCTATAATTCATGAATGGCCTTTAATCTCCCAGTTCCCAGAGACAGAATGGAAAGCTGAATTCTGTACTCATCGGGAGAGACTCAGGAAAAACACAGGGAGGTAAAGGGAAGGATCAGCAACATTCTGGGAATACACTGTCCCTATTCCAATCAGAGACTGGGAATTAAACACTCTGAGGGGAAACAGCTTCTGTTTACAAACTGGAAAAACCAGTAATACAACAATCTTTGGAGACTGCACCCTATTTGTTGAGAAATTTGATCCATTGTTTGATGTGAAGCTGCAGAAGAAGAAAAATGGAACAAGTGCTAAGTGATGACCCGGTCCCAGTGACGGGGAAGCTCCAGCACAGCCAGGCTGAGGTTCAGGCTCTGAGCCAGTAAGGCTGAGGCTGAGAAGAGGCCTCCCCCACCAGCTCAATGAGCATCAGGACAGCACTAGGACCATGGGATCCCCCTCTCACAGTAAACATATGGCTCAGTCCTTCCAACTGGGGGAGGTGATGGTACATCGGGATTGTCCCTGGAGCAGGAATCCAGCAACCCAAGTGGAGCCTCTTCCTCCTACATTGAGTTGTTGAATGATCATGACTGGATGTGGTAGGACAGCAGATCTGATCTGTTGGTTGTGGAATCACTGAGCTCTGTCTCTGCTGCTCCTGTTGTTTCTGCACACCTCGGCCTGTTCTGTAGCTTCACCGAGGAACACCATCATCTGCAAGTTCCCTCAAAGCCACTCACCATCCTGACCATCCATTCCTTCACTGTCACTGGCTCCCAATCTTGGAATTCCGTCCCTCCCTAATGACATTGTGGGTCTGCCTCCAGCACATGGAATGCTCCATGAGGATCACTGGGGAGATGGGCTCTCCCATGACTGCAGGGAACCAGCTGAATCTCCATGTTGGATTCTCTGTGCCAGACTCTCACCATCAACTCCCATACTGGAGCCTCTGGAACTAAACGTCCCACACCACTCTCTGTCATTAATCCACTCCATGAAGACCCCACACCACAGTCTTTGTTTCTCTCTCTGCACTCTCCTCCCTCCCCCAGGGTCTGAGTGTCTCCCCTGTGACTGTGTCCTGAATTAGACTCAGTACCAGGAAGAATACCAGGGTCCATGGGATTCCCAGCCAGCCGAGGGTTAGCAGTGACTGATACTGACCTGTAACCCATGAATGGCCTTAACTCTCGCAGGTCACATTGAACTGACCCTCAACAACTGCTGATACGAGGACCCACAAGGTGGTGAGTGAAAATCTCGTGAAATTATTAGCAATGAATTCAATCAACAATGAACAATTATTTATTGATGTCTAACTACAATTATCAGCATTTACAGTCAGTTTAATGAAATAAATAGGAAACGATTGTTTTCTCATTTGCATATTTGCTTTGTAAAAATTGTAAAAAGAAAATTCCGTATTGGATCCAATTTACATGACACAAAGTGTAAAGTCAGTCACATCCTTTCAGTGCAGTCTGTGGCTCTCTGAGCTGCCTCACTACATTTATAATTGTCGGTTATATTTTACAATATACACATCACGTTCATCAGACAGCTCCCTCAAGGGGTTTATAAGGTCATCAATCTCTTCCTGTAATGTGGTGGGAGGGCTGCAGACAAAGACCTTGCTTCATTCCGCATCTATGGGACTTGAAATCCCTTTACATGAAATGCCCCATTCTGGGTCTCACATATTATTGGTAAATGGGGTTTGGCTCTGAAACGGTTAATGCTGAGGAGTACATTAAGCACTGCCCATTATGATGATGTCACATGGACTTGGGTGAAGAGATCAGCTGTGGATGTTGAAGGGTTGAGACCCAGCATGGATATCTCCCTCATCGTCTGTAAAACAATGTCCCCCTCACTCCCCAACGCCAGTGTATCCTGGATGGAGATGTTACCATGAAGTAAACTCAGTCCTGTTTAAAACAAGAGCCTGTTCTCATTAGCTTCTCGTGTGGTTTTCCTCAACTAACCACTTGACCAACCAAGTCCTGGAGATTCCAACCAGGAAAGAGGATGGTCATATTTAATCTCTCAGATGGAACTGGAGGAGCTGTGGGGAGTATCATACTATACCTGTCTGAAAAGTCAATGGTTCATGGTGTCAATCCCTTCAAACAGCTGTGGAAGTGTTCTTGAAGAGCTCGTGGTTAATGAGATCTGGGTACCACTCTGTGGTAGACTGGAATTTTACCTTCCTAACATCTCCATCATTGCACAATGAAGGACCAATGCCATCCAGATAATGAACCATCACTGGGTATCTTTATCTAACACTGTATCTATATCTGTGTGTGTATCTCCATCTGTATGTTGTGTGTGGGTGCAAACAGATGTCTCTGCCTTTGTACTTATCCCCATCCGTGTATATCTTTCTACACTCCTGAGTGAGCTGTGTATGAGTGCACACTGACATATCTAACACTGACCTATATCTGTCCATCTCCCTTTCATTCTCTGCCTTTTCTCTCTCACTCTGTGCAATCCATCTACTGACAGGATCCTGCTCTCTGTCTGTGAAATGTGCATCATGTATTCAGACCATATTATGATCTGGAATCACTTTCCCCTGAGCTACCTGACACTGCCAATGGAGATCAGGTGGTTAAACAAGATCCTGACACTAAAGTCCATCTAAAAGCTGAGCTACCAGCTATCGATACTCGGACCATGAATCACGGTGACAATGTTCAGCTCATGTGGTTCCAGTGTCTGAGGATCCAATCCTGAAGATGGTCTTTTCTGAGTAAGTTCAGAGTGAACAGTAAGATTATAATGTCCGTTTAAAAGTGACTCTGACACAAAGCAACACAGATGTTTGTCATTGGGAACAAGTTGTTGAAGATGAGAAAGGGTGAGAGAAACCAGCCCTGAAGATCCCTTCAACTGTGAGAGCCATCACCTTGCTGACACTGGATGGAGTCACTCCTGGGGAAAGTCTCACCTGAAGAATCAGGATTCTGACCTAGTGGATCTGGGATCCACTGTTCAATTTGTGGAAGCACATTCCCAAGAAAAATCTATCTCAATCATTGGATAAAAACCGGTTATAGAGTCATGGAGATGTACAGCACAGAAACAGACAGTTCGGTCCAACACATCCAAGCTGACCAGTTATCTTGACATCATCCAGTCCCACTTGTCAGCACCCGGCCCATATCCCTCCAAACCCTTCCTGTTCATTTAACCTTCCTGATGCCTTTTAAATGCAATTGTACCAGCCTCCACTACTTCCTCCGCCAGCTCATTCCATACACGTAACATACTCCATGTGAAAACGTTGCACTTGAGATCTCTTTTATATCTTTCCCCTCTCACCCTAAACCTATGCCCTCTAGTTCTGGACTCCTCCAGCCCATGTCTATTTATCCTATCCATGCCCCTCATAATTTTGTAAACCTCTATAAGGTCACCCCTCAGCCTCCGACGCTTCAGGGAAAACAGCCCGAGGCTGTTCAGCCTCTCCCTATAGCTCAAGTCCTCCAACCCTGGTAACATCCTTATACATCTTTTCTGAAGCCTTTCAAGTTTCACAACATCTTTCTGAAAGGAAGGAGACCATCATTGTATGCAATATTGCAAAAGTGCCCTAACCAATGTCCTGCAAAGCTGCAACATGACCTCCCAACTTCCGTACTCAATATTCTGACCAATAAAGGAAAGCATACCAAACGCCCTCTTTACTATCCTATCTACCTGTAACTCTACTTTCAAGAAGCTATGAACCTGCACTCCAAGGTCTCTTTGTTCAGCAACACTCCCTGGGACCTTACCATTCAGTGTATACGTCCTGCCAAGATTTGCTTTCCCAAAATGCAGCACCTCACATTTATCTGAATTAAACACCATCTGCTACTCCTCAGCCCTCTTTTTGTCCACTGTATGGAAAGCTCCCCATTACCCTTTCCTTTCACAGCTTATCGGGCCATCTGTCCAATGATATGCCGGAAGAACATGACTTGGATTTTTGTGAACTCACTGTTCACCAGGTTTAGCACCAAGCACGCCTTCTGAAGTTGATGAAACAATTCTGAGAGATACTCCAAATGATCCTTCCACATGTGTCTGAAAATGACAAGATCATCCAAGTACACCACACAATCGAACAATCCCAAAATGGCCTTCTTAGTTAGTCTTCAAAATATGGTATTTTTCGTGTCAAAAGACATCACTTTGAACTGGTAAAGGCTGCTCGCTGTCATATAAGCCACAATTGCCTTCACTCTTTCAGTTAAAGTCACCTGCCAGTATCCTCTGAGTAGTTCAAGCTGAGAAATGTAAGTTGCTTGTCCCACCTTCTCAATATAATCTTTCAATCTTGGCATAGGGGACAAAGCAGGTTCCATCACTGCATTGTATTTTCGATAGTCCACACAAAATTGTTGGGTACCATCTGGTTTTGGTACCATCACTATGCGTGAGCTCCATTCACTGCAACTCATTCAATTATGTCATCGCTGAGCATGTTTTCAAACTCTTTTGGAACTTTTACAAATTTGAGAATATTAAGTCTACAAGAATGCTTCTTCAGTGGAAAAGCATTTCCTACATTTCCACCATGAGCAATTACTTGACTACTTCCTGGCTTATTCTCACATACAGCTATATCTTTATGTGATTGCAATCAGACTTTCAGGTCAGTTTGATTTTCCTCTGGAAGGGAACTCAGTAATTTAGTGCAAATTTCCTCATTGTCCAATTTAATTTGAGGAAAATCAAATTCAGACTCATTTGGATTTGGGCCTTCCCTGTGAGTTGTAACAAGTATCCATTCTCATCTCACTTTTCTTCCTTCTCAAACACCTTCTGAGCAAATTCCCACCCAGATTCCTTTCGACCTGACATTCTTATCAAATAATTCCCCTCACTCAATTTCCTTTTGATTCTATAAAGCCAACTAACCCTTGCCTTTTAATGTTCACCTCCCACTGACAGGAACACTATCACCTTATCCCCATTAGCAAAACTACACATGTCTGAGCACTTATTTGCTTCCTGAATCACTACGTGGTGTGCTGGGTTTACACACTGTTCAGCCAACTCACCCACTCTATTTAATTTCTCCCTAATATTTATCATGTTGTCCTAATACTTAGTCTCTTCAATATTGACTCTTCAATATCTCCTGAATTAATTTAAATGGTCCCCCCACCTCATGTCCGAATACAAATTCAAATTTAGCTGATTTATTAGGTACATCCCAAATTGACAAAAATATACAAATACAATTTTGTTCTCCCAGTTGTGATGACACTGTGGCATTAAGTGATGGATTTTACCCTGGTTTTTATTTGAAGAGAGATTTTAAGGCAGAGGTAGTGAGCAGTCCAGCTGAGCCGTGAGAGTAAACAGCTTGTGAGGCCTTGGGGTTTTTATAAGTTGGAATAATAGAAGCAGCCTGAATGACCCTGTGGGGTCAAGCTCCCACAGAACCAGGATTTTTTTATACCTTTCAACAGTTGCTGTTGGGTTTTGAAGACGTGGAATCTATTTATCCTTCTCTCAGTTACAGCCAAAAGCTGGGGGTTCTCCTCCTGTTATTGCAGTTGGATGTGAGACAGTCTGTTTTCTGAATTTACAATTTGCCAAGAATATATTTATGGGATATTACTCTATTGGAACAGTTAATTACTAATAGTTATTGCTTCAATTATTCTGTTATGTTTTTAATAGAGTTGTTATTTTGTTGTATTTTGACTACAGTGGGGGAATAAAGTGTGTTCTGCTTTAAATCCGGTAGATGGACCAATCAAATTGCATCTGGAATGCAGCATCTCATGTTGAGCTTTAAAATAAGAAAAAGTTAGTGTCCAGACTATCTTCGGAATATTTTGAGGGGATTTGGTCTGGTTCATAACACAATCCCTTGGATGGTCTTGACTGTCTGCCCTCAAGATAGTGTTGAAATCCGGGTGTTCCCCAACAGGAAACCCTGGATGGATCAGGACATACAGAACCTGCTAAAAACCAGGTGTGAGGCCTCACATCAGGAGACCCACTCAAATATAAGGAATCCAGGTGTGACCTTCACAGAGCCATGAAGACAGCCAAGGACCAAAACTGATCCAAACTCGAGACCCAGACAGACACCCGGCAACTATGGCAAAGGCTGAATGACATCACAGGCTTGAAAAAGAGACAGTGCAAGATAGCAGACGATGACACATCCCTCCCAGATCGTCTCAACACCTTCTATGCTTACTTTGAGCAGACCTCTGGTGGAGAGGTAACACCTATTCCAACAAGTACTGATGAACCTCTCCAAACCGTCGCTGCATCAGAGGTCAGGTCAGTTTTCCTGCGTGTGAATCCAAGCAAAGTGAAGGGACCAGAGTACCAGGCCGTGCACTCAGATCATGCGCAGATCAACTGGTAGAGGTCTTCTCAGACATCTACAACCTCTCTCGGCTCCCCACTACTCTTGACCCACTCCAATTTGCCCATTGGACCAACAGATCCACGTCAGATGCCATGTCACTTGCCCTTCACTCGTCCCTAGAGCATCTTGACTCCAAGAACAGCTACATAAGAATCCTACTCATTGACTACAGTTCAGCCTTCAACACTATTATCCCCTCGAGACTGATGACTAAACTTACTGATATTGGACTAATCCCCACTCTCTGCAACTGAATCCTTAGTTCCCTGTCCCACAGGCCACACTCAGTGAAGACTGGGGACAATATTTCATCCTCACTAACACTCATCACTGGAGGCCCCCAGGGGTGCGTACTCAGTCCCCTACTGTACTCACTGTATACCCATGACTGTGTCACCAAATACCAGACTAATGCCATTTACAAGTTCGCTGATGACACAACCACAGTCGATCGAATCTCAGATGGCAATGAACAGTCTACAGACGGGAGGTGGAAGACCTGGAAAAACGGTGCACTGAGAACAACCTAACTCTCAATGCCAGCAAAACCAAGGAACTCATTATTAACTTTCGGTGGGATGTTACTCATGCCCCCCCTACACATTAACAGCACAGATGTGGAACGAGTGGAGAGTGTCAAGCTCCTGGGAGTGGTCATCCACAACAAGCTTTCTTGGACTCTTCATGTGGACACACTGGTGACAAAGGCCCAGCAATGTCTCTTCTTCCTCAGGCAGCTGAGGGAATTTGGCATGACGCTCTGCCAACGTTTATAGGTGTGCCATCGAGAGCATTCTGTCTAGATGTATCACAACCTGGTATGGCAACTGTACCATTCAAGATCGGAGACGGTTACAGAGAGTGGTGAACTTGGCCCGGACAATCACAAAGGCCAATCTCCGATCTATAAAATCCATCTACCAGGCCCGCTGTCAAGGAAAGGCCGCCACCATTCTCAAAGCTCCATCCCACCCTGGCAATGTTTTTCTATAACCTCTACCATCAGGGAGAAGGTGAAGAAGCCTGAACACATGCACCAGCTGGTTTCAAAACCGTTTCTATCCGACTGCTGTTAGAATACTGAATGGACTCACAAACTCTTAACATTCGCCTGTACCTGTGTTTTTGTTTTAGCCGCTGTTTACCTATTATTTACTATTTCTGCTATTTCAGTCTGTGATCTGCCTGTATTGCTCGCAAGACAAAATTTTTCACTGTGCCTCGGTACACGTAACAATAAATTCAATTCAATTTAAAGTTTGATGTCACTGTTCTAATACTCCCCCATTTCTGGATGGTACACAATTGATTTAAATTATTTAGATGCCTGATCTCTTCATAATTTCCTTGAATAACTTTGATGTAAAATTTGATCCTTGTTCCAATTGCATTTCTACGGTTTGTCTGTAATGAGGGAAAAATACTGAGTAATTCTTCTACACTCCTTTCAGCCATGCTATCTCATTCTGGAATGGCCTCTGGAAATCTCAGAGACACATCCATTATGGTCAACAAATATTGATCCCCACTTTTTGTTTTAGGGTTGGGTCTGATGCAAATAATTAAAACTTTTGTAAAAGATTCATCAAATGCTGGAATAGGTATTAAGGGTGTTGGTTTGATCAATAAATGAGTTTTCCAATTATCTGACATGCCTGACATGTCTGGCAAAATGCAACAACATTTTGAAGGGCTTTTGCCAGAACCATGGATTTTCCTGCTCCACGGATACGGCCTGACCTGCTGTGCTTTTCCAGCACCACTGTAACCTTGCCTCTGATCTCCAGCATCTGCAGTCCTCACTTTTGCCGAACATCTTTCTGCAGTCCAGGCCAATAAAAATAAACTTCTATTTTCCTTACTTCCAAATGACCTCCTACTGGTAACTCTCATGGTGCTACCCACAATACCTCCTTTATATCACACACCAGTAATACAACTTGATGAGCTTCTGCCCATTTTTCATCCACTTGAATATGTGATGGTCTCCATTTCCTCATCAACATTTCATTTTTAAGAGAGTGACATTGTGGGACAGGCGCAGATTCACCTTTTCAGTAAAACTGTGTTATCTTTCCACCTTTCTGTTGTAATTTCGCTAACATCTCTGAGCTACAAAATGTATGCTTTGTTCTCCAACAGTTCTTGCTTTTTCTCAACAAATTGAATAAATATAGTTTCTGATAATTGAATTTTAACTTGCTTATCTTTTCTCTTTGATCTGTCCTTCTGTTCAACCTGTGGCTTTGTGACCTTGTTATCACACATTCAAGAATCATTCCAGAATGAACTGTTTGGAACCGAGAATTTCTCTGTTACTCCATCCAGCACTTTTCATCAGACCCTCTAACTTCACCTTACATGAAAAAACACTATGTTTCTCACCATGGACTCCATGAATTCTAGCAATACTTTTTCTAATTACACATCTCTGTATCTCTCCCTAGCAAAGATTGACTTGCTCCCATATCTCTAAAAATCTTAATTTCTTTTCCTACTCGTCTTGGTAAACATGAGGAAACTTTCCTCGCACAAGTGCTGCAAAGTTGAAGAGAGTACTTGTGGATTGGAAGGTAGAAAGTTAGAATTTGGTATTTGTAAAAGGCGAGGGGTGGGTGGGGGAAAGCATTGCTTGGTCCCTTTAAAAATCTAGTGCTTTTTCCATGTTTAGAGATTTAAAATGGATGTCTGTGAACAGCAGCTTGAAGGTTTGCAAATCCACAGACAGCACCCAAATTGAAACACTATATTGAAAGGCTATACAGTTAGCAGGCTAAACACCAGTTATTTTTTCAATACAACTGGCTTTTGAATTTAGCCAATTAATTTGAGCAGTGACTTAGATACCAAAAATCTATTAAATTTAAGGCTGATGATTTTAACAACAGAGGACCAATCCTATTGTGTGAAATATTGATATGTCATCAAGGAGATGAAGGTAGGGGGCAGTTGGATAAAGACCCCAGAGCTTACTGCCCTCCAGCAGAGCCAACAGCCCTCAGCTCTTAAGAGAGAATCATTGGCTCTCACAGCCTCATTTATGTTTCAGAGAAAGTGCCATGAAAATAAAAATGGTACCAGTGGTACAGCCAGTTAATATTCCTGAGAAGAATTGTTGGAGAAGGCACAGAACATTCCAGAAGGCACGTAACATGGATGTAATTTTGAGAGACTAAATATTTTTATGTATAAGTGGGACTGTTCTTTATTGGAACAGCATACCATTAGAATCTTGCTGTAATTGGGAATAGTTAGAAGTTAATCGGGATTAATTCTGCTTGTTAATAGTTTAGTTAATTTGTTCACTGTTCGAGTGAGATAAATAGATGGTACCGAGTTGATTTTAAAGTGAGTGTCAGGGATTTATTTTATTGAACCACTTGAAGTTGCTGAGGTACACCACTCTGCAAACCCCCTTTTACAGATTATGAGGTGAGGTGTTCCTCTTTGGGGATGGGGGGGGGGGGGGGCGAGCAGGGTCAACCTCCACTTTATAACACAAGGAAATTCTTCGCAGTTTTAACTCTCTGCTCTTCATCATGAGTTGCCAATACTTCACAAAGTGAATTCTTGAACTCCAACAAAATAGTCTCTCCAAGACTGTGATATGTGTCTGATTTATTTTCATGGCCTTATCCACTTCGCAATGTTACTTTGTTTGAATTTTTCAAACTTTGACCAAGTTCTTCCATTAGATTTTGAAATTGTTTTCTTTCAGCTTCTGGTACAAGCTCATATGAACTTGAGACGGCTGTTTTTAGAATCATGGATTCATAGACTCCCTACAGTATGGGGACAGGCCATTTGGCCCAACAAGTTCACCCTGACCCACCGAAGGGTATCCCACAAAGACCCCACACCCTGTGTCCTGCCAACGGGAGAAAGGTCAGTTTTCCCTGTGTCTGTTTCACAGCGAGTAACTCAACCTGTCTGTGTCTGATCTCCCTGGGAACTGGTGACAGAAATCTGTTCACCTCTTTATTGGGTTTTTTACTGAGACTGGGACTGAGACTGGTTCGGCAACTTCAAGTTCAGCAAATGATCAAATTACTTTGTCGATCGGGAAATGGCATCATGGGTAGGAAAGAATGTTTATTTTGTTAATTTTTCAGTTTGTGAACAGCAGATATTTTCCAATCACTTTTTATTCCCAATCCCTGACTGGAATAGGGAGAGTGGATTCACAGAATGTTGCTGATCCTTTTCTCCATCTCCCTGTGTTTTTCCTGGGTCTCTCCCGGTAAGTACAGAATTCAGCTTTCCACTCTCTCTCTCTCTCTCTGTGTGTCTGGGTGAATGTGAATCTCTTGGTGAGAGTTAGAAATGGGGGATATTTGATCAGCCGCCTGTTATACAGTCAGCCTGATCTTTTACACATTGAAGGCAGCACAGTCTGGGAGACTCTGGGATTTGTGTCCAGGTTCGTAATCTAAAAGCTTCTTAACAGTGCAAGGTTTGTGAAGGTTTGTAGCTCAGGTTGAGGTTTAGGTTGTAGGTTTGCTCACTGAGCTGTAGGTTTGATGTCCTGACGTTTCATTACCTGGCTCGGTAATATCATCAGTGGCGACCTCCAAGTGAAGTGGAGCTGTTGTCTCCTGCTTTCTATTTATATGTTTGTCTTGGATGGGTTCCTGGGGTTTGTGGTGATGTCATTTCCTGTTCGTTTTCTGAGGGGTTGTTGATGGGATCTAGATCTATGTGTTTGTTTATAGCGCTGTGGTTGGAGTGCCAGGCCTCTAGGAATTCTCTGGCATGTCTTTGCTTAGCCTGTCCCAGGATAGATGTGTTGTCCCAGTCGAAATGGTGGTTTTTTCATCCGTGTGTAGGGCTACGAGGGAGAGAGGGTCGTGTCTTTTTGTGGCTAGCTGGTGTTTGTGTATCCTGGTGGCTAACTTTCTTCCTGTTTGTCCTACGTAGTGTCTGTGGCAGTCCTTGCATGGAATTTTGACCGCTACGTAGATGACACTTTTGTCATCACAAAACAAAACAAGATAGAAGAGACATTTAACATCATCAACAACACCCTCACAGGCAGAAAGTTCACCAAGGAGGAAGAAACCGACAACAAACTCACATTCCTGGACGTCACAGTCGAAAGAAAGGACAACGGAGAACTACAAACCTGCGTATACAGAAAACCGACAAACACTGACCAAATACTTAACTACACCAGCAACCATCCCAACACACACAAACAAAGCTGTATCAGAACACTATTCCAACGAGCCACCACACGCTGCAGCACAGACGAACTTCGGAAAACAGAGGAGAACCACCTATACAACGTATTCAAGAAGAACGGATCCTCAAAAGAAAACAGTCCGCAGATTCCTCAGGAACAAACCATGACAAGCAGACCAAACACAGCCAGAAACCCTAACCACCTTACCACACATCAAAGAAGTCTCAGAAATGACAGCCAGACGACTAAGACCTCTCGGAATCCTAGTAGCACACAAACCCACCAACACTCTCAAACAAAAACTAACAAACTTAAAAGACCCAGTACAACCCATGGACAAAACCAACGTCATCTACAAAATTCCATGCAAGGACTGCCACAAACACTACGTAGGACAAACAGGAAGAAAGTTAGCCACCAGGATACATGAACACCAGCTCGCCACAAAAAGACACGACCCTCTCTCCCTCGTAGCCCTAGACATGGATGAAAAAAACCACCATTTCGACTGGGACAACACGTCTATCCTGGGACAGGCTAAGCAAAGACATGCCAGAGAATTCCTAGTGGCCTGGCACTCCAACCACAACGCCATAAACAAACACACAGATCTAGATACTATCTATCAACCCCTCAGAAAACGAACAGGAAATGACATCACCACAAACCCCAGGAACCCCATCCAGGACAAACATATAAATAGAAAGCAGGAGACAACAGCTTCGCTTCACTTGGAGGTCGCCACTGATGATGTTACCTAGCCAGGTAGTGAAACATCTGGGTATCAAACCTACAGCTCAGCAAGCAAACCTACACCCTTCTTAACAGTAAATATGTTCATTTTCTTGGAAGGCAATAACAAAATGTGAAATATACAGGCAGGAGACTGGAAGAACATAGCAAGCAAGGCAGCATCAGGAGGTAGAGAAGTCGAGGTTTTGCATATAGCCTTTCTTCAGGATTGGGGGTCGATTTCGGGGGGAGCTACAGATAAATGAGGAGGCGGAGGAAGGATGGTGAAGTAGGGATTGGTAAAGACAGATAGAGGATATGACCTGGTTGGTGAATGGGAGGTATGTATCCCGTTGATGGCAGGGGCCAGTGGGAGAGCTGGGAAGTGAGTCCGGGGATGGGGAGGGAGGTTATTGAAATCTGGAGACCTCGATGTTGAGTCCTCCGGGCTGGTGTCTGCCCAGGTGGAAGATGAGATGTCGTTCCTCCAATTTGCGCTGTGGCTCATTTTGGCAATGGAGGAGGCCAAGGATGGTCATGTTGGAAAGGGAGTGGTTGGGGGAATTGAAATGGGCAGTGACTGGGAGGATGGTCATGTTGGAAAGGGAGTGGTTGGGGGAATTGAAATGGGCGGTGACTGGGAGGATGGTCATGTTGGAAAGGGACTGGTTGGGGGAATTGAAATGGGCGGTGACTGGGAGGATGGTCATGTTGGAAAGGGAGTGGTTGGGGATATTGAAATGATCTGTTACGTTTGGTGAACCATTCCCTAAGCTAACGTTCAGTCTCCCCGATGTAGAGTAGACTCCACCGGGAGCACCTGATGCAGTAAACTGGGTTGGAAGAGAGGCAGGTGAACCTCTGTCTCACCTGGAAGGACAGTTTGTGGCCCTGGATTGAGGTGAGGGGTGTGTTGAGCAGGTTTTGCATTTCTTCTGGTTGCACAGGGAGGTATCTGAGGGTTCGGGGGTTTGGTGGGGAGAGTGGTGCAAAGCAAGGAATGTTGGAGGGAATGGTCCTTGTGGAAAACAGAGAGGGTTGGGGAGGGGAAGATGTTGCTTGGGAAGGGGGAGATGTTCTTGGTGGTGGGGTCTAGTTGGAGTTGGCAGAAGTGTTTAAGGGTGATGTGCTGGGTGTGGAGACTGGCGGGATGGTAGGTGAGGACAAGAGGGGCCACCCCCTTTATCTGCAGCTCCCCCCATACCCACCCCAAGTCCTGAAGAAGGGTTATCCCCAAAACGATGAGCTCTCCACCTCCTGATGCTGCCTGGCTTGCTGTGTTCTTCCAGCCTCCTGCCTCTCTGGTTTGGATTCCCAGCACCTGCAGTTTTTTTTGTCTCTGTCAATAATAAAATGTGAGCTGTGGTGTGGATGGTACTCAGTTTGAAATGTGTAAAAACAGTGTATTTTTATTGTGATTTTTAATATTGTGGACTGAAATGGGAAAGCCCTGTTTTCCAGCAGGGATTTACAAGGATGGCTGCACATTTTGGAAGTAAGGAATTCGATACCTTTTGTGAACCCTGTTTGTGTAGCTGTTGGTTTCAGCTGAAATATCTCCACCAAGGCTGGGATCCTGTCACCAAGTCACATGTTCATAAGATCTAGGAGCAGAATTAGGCCATTCTGCCCATCAAGTCTGCTCTGCCATTCCATCATGGCTGTTCTGCTCCTCACCCCCATTTTCCTGCCTTCTCCCCATATCCCCTCACCCCATTACCAATTGAACATCTGTCTCACTCCTCCTTAAATTTACTCACTGTCCCAGCATCCACCGCACTTTGGGGGAATGAATCCCACCGATTCACAACCGTTTGGGAGAAGTCGCTTCTCCCCAACTCTGTTTGAAATTTGCTCCCTCTCATCCTACAACCTCCCGTCCGAGGATGCCCCACAAGGGGAAGCATCCATTCCCCATCCATTTTATCCATGACTTTTATCATCCTGACAACCTCAATTTGATCTCCCCACATTCTTCGAAACTCCAGACAGTATCGGCCTACATTGGTCAATTTCTCTTCATGTGACAAACCCCTCATCGCTGGGATCAATCTCATGAACCCTCTTGGGAACTGCCTCCAATGCCATTACATCTTTCCTCAAATAAGGGAACCAAAACTGTGCACAATACTCCAGGTGCGGTCTCACCAATGCCTTGTATAGCTGCAACAATACGGCCTTCCCTTTATATTCTATTCCCTGAGCTAGGAAAGACAACATTCCATTCACTTGCTTTACTATCTGCTGGACCTGCATGCAGCTTTCTGTACCTCATGAATGAGGACACCCACCTCCCTCTGTACCTCAGCATCACAAGTCTCTGCCCATGTAGATAAAAGGTCACCTTCCCATTGCTCGACCCCAATGCATGACCTCACACGTATCCGGGTTAAACTCCATCTGCCACATTTTGGCTGACTCCCCTACCCTATCTGTTGTAAGGTTCCTGTTTCCTCATTGCAATTTACCGTCCTGCCTATTTTTGGCAACCTTCCCTATATCCAAGTCGTGAACGTAGATTGTCAATAACTGGGGCCCAAGGACCAAACCCTGTGGCACTCCACTCGTAACCTTTTGCCATCCGGAAAAAAACCCTATTTATCCCGACTCTCTGTCTTCTGTCCATTAGCCAGTCATCTGCCCAAGATAATAAATTACCCATAATCCCATATTATCCTTTTGTGCGGCACCTCATCAAATACCTGCCAAAAGTCCAGATACATTACACCTAAAGGATCCCCATTATCTACTTTGCTTCTCACATCTTCAAAGCCATCTAGCAAATTGGTCAAACATGATTTGCCCTTCATAAACCCATGCTGACTCTGATGGACCGCATTCTGACTTGCCACCTGTCCTGATATTGCTTCCTTGATAATTGATTCCATCAACAGATATTAAACTAACTGGTCTATAATTTTTGAATAAGATTAGTATTTTTCCAATCCATGGGAGCTTTTCCTGTGTCGAGGGAATTTTGGAATATTGTAATGAATGGATCCAATATCTCCACCATCACTTCCTTTAATACCCTCGGCTCTCGGCCATCTGGCCCAGGGGACTTGTCTGCTCACAATCCTAATAGTTTGCTGAGTACCTTTTCCTGATCAATGCTGATTGTTTTACGTTCTACCCTTTCTATTGCCTCTGACTCGAACCAATAAGAATGGTCCTTCACTGTGAAAACTGGGGCAAAGCATTGCTTTGGCATCTCTGCCATTTCAGTTGTCCCCACGATTAACTCTCCAGTTTCACCTTCCAAGGGACCAACATTCACATCAGCGACTCTCTTCCCTTTTGTATACTTATAGAAGCCTTTGCTCTCCTTTTTTGATATTTTGTGCCAATTTTCTTTCTTCATTTACCTTAGCTCCTGTTATTAATTTTTTGGTATCCCTTTGCTTATGTTTGAGAGTTTCCCAAGCTTCCAACCTGCTACTGGCTTTTGCAATATGGTAGACCTTCATTTTTGACTTTATATTGTCCTTGACCTCCTTTCTTAGCTATGGAAGGTTTTGACCTTCTACCCCCTGCCCTCCACCCCACACCCCCCCCCCCCCTCCCCCCACCAACCCCCCAACGCCTTACCACCTTTCTTACTCACTGGGATATATTTTAGTTGTGAGGAATTTTACTAGCCCCGAAAACAACTGCCACTGCTCATCCACTCTCTTATCTTTTAGCCTTCCTGCCCAATCTACTTGAGCCAAATCTATTCCCATGCCTCTCTCATTTCCTATGTTTAATTCCAGAACACTAGTGTGGGACTCCACTTTCTCCCCCCAAACTGGAATCACCCTTTATTTACAGGTACATAGCACATGACAGTGACTCAGCTAGCACGGAGCCAGCTCCTCGAGTGGACAGAACCCCTGACCCTCCTGTTTATATCTGTCAGCTGGGGCTTCCTGATTGGATGAGGTTAACAGCCACAATCAGGGAACTCATATTCGATGAGATAAACCTGAGTGATATCATATAGATCAGTCCACCAGTAAACTGGGGCTGAGGGGTGGTTTAAAGTGAAGCTGATTGGTTTGTGGCCTCATGGCCAGTTGTAATGACAGGGCTCCTCTGCCCGCCAACAGCAAGGTGATTGGTTGTCAGGGAACTGAACAGCTCAGGGCTGACAGCAAAATTGTATTGAATTTATTGTCATGTGTACCGAGGCACAGTGAAAAGCTTTGTCTTGTGAGCAATACAGGCAGATCACAGAGTTAAGTAGCATAGATAAGCAAATAATAATTAAAACAGCAGCAAAACAAAAACACAGGTACAGGCAAATGCTCCGCGTTTGTGAGTCCATTCAGTATTCTAGCAGCAGTCGGGTCGAAATGGTTTCAAAACCAGCTGGTGAATGTGTTCAGGCTTCTGTACCTTCTTCCTGATGGCAGAGGGTATACAAAAACATTGCCAGGGTGGGATGGATCTTTGAGAATGCTGGTGGCCTTTCCTTGACAGTGGGCCTGGTAGATGGATTCTAAAGATGGGAGGTTGACCTTTGTGATTGTCCGGGCTGAGTTCACCACTCACTGTAACCGTCTCCGATCTTGAATGGTACAGTTGCCATACCAGGTAGTGATACATCCAGACATAATGCTCTCGATGGCGCACCTATAAAAGTTGGCAGAGCATCATGCCAAATTCCCTCAGCTGCCTGAGGAAGAAGAGACGTTGTTGGGCCATTGTAACCAGTGCATCCATGTGAAGAGTTCAAGAAAGCTTGTTGTGGATGACCACTCCCAGGAGCTTGACACTCTCCACTCGTTCCAGCTCTGTGCTGTTAATGTATAGGGGGGCATGAGTAACATCCCACCGAAAGTCAATAATGAGTTCCTTTGTTTTGCCGGCATTGAGAGTTAGGTTGTTCTCAATGCACCGTTTTTCCAGGTCTTCCACCTCCCGTCTGTAGACTGTTCATTGCCATCTGAGATTCGATCGACTGTGGTGGTGTCATCAGCGAACTTGTAAATGACATTAGTCTGGTATTTGGTGACGCAGTCATGGGTATACAGTGAGTAGTGTAGGGGACTGAGTACGCACCCCTGGGGGGCTCCAGAATTAAGTGTTAGTGAGGATGAAATATTGTCCCCAATCTTCACTGATTATAGCCTGTGGGTCAGGAAACAGGTCAGGTTCAGAGAGTGGGGCTCAGTCTGAGATCACAAAGTTTAGTCATCAGTCTTGAGGGGATAATAGTGTTTTAATTTTTTTTAAAAATTACATCCTCAAGTGCCTTTTAACAAACGGCCCAGATAAGGTATTGAAGGTGTAAACTCCCTGTGTGAGAATGTCTGTGCCACAATGGTCAGAATGATTCAAATCTAAAAACGGATTTACAGACTCTTACATGGATTCATGCAGTTTTTGAGCAAAGTACAATGTAATTCTGCAAGTACAAATTCACCCACAAACTTATATGTGTATGTGTGCATGTGGGTGTGCTCGTGTGTGTGTTATGTGTGTGTAGGAGTGTCTGTGTGTGTCCGACTGTGTGTGTGTATGTGTATGTAGGAATGTCTGTGTGTGTCCGTCTGTGTGTGTGTGTGTGTGTAGGAGTATCTGTGTGTGTCCGTCTGTGTGTGAGACATAACAAACAATCCAGGTCTTTTTCAATATATGGTTTCAGTTATATCACACTGTAACCTTTTGCTGTAAATTCTGTGTCCTACAATCTTATTCTCCACAATCACCTGATGAAGTAGCAGCTCTCCGAAAATTAGTGCTTCCAAATAAACCGATTGGACTGGAACCTGGTGTTGTGTGATTTTTAACTTTGTCCGCCCCAGTCCAACACCAGTGCCTCCCAATTAATGAAGCAATCCCCAGTTCGAATACCGAATGAAATGATGTGGCACAGCTCCTGTTTAAATGACAGGGATAAATGAAGCGAAATTGGACATTTTTAACATCCAATGGCAGAACTAGGAAATATCAACCAAATCATTGAGTAAACGTCCTCGTCTCTTGCTTTCTCCCAACAATCTCTCTCTCTTCCTTCCCGCTGTTCTCTCTCTCTCTCTCTCTTTCCCCTCCCCAGTGTCTCTCTCTCTCTCTTTCTTTCTGTTCCTCCTGAGTCTCTCCACCTCCTCCCAGCTCTTATCCCCTCCCTACCCTCAGCCTCTTTCTCATCCCCTCTCCAATCTTTAATCCAACCTTCCCCAGAGTCTCATTTCCCTCCCTGGTCTCAACCCCTCCACCCCGCTCCCCATCCCAGTTTCTTTCTGTCCTGTGTAATCTCTCTCTCTCCCCCTCCTTCACAGTCTTTATCCCCTCATCAGTCCCTTTGCTCCTCCCAATCCCTTTCCCTCCTCTGCAATATCTTTGCCTTCTACGCCTGTCTCTCGCCCTTCTCGATCTGTAACCCCACCCATTCTATTCTTCCAGGTCCCAGTCTCTTTTGTCCTCATCCCAATGCTCTCTCTTCACCTCTGACCTTCCTTATCTCATTTCCAAACCCTCCACATTCTCTCCTCACTCCTCAGTGTCCCTCCTCCATGCTGTACAGTCTCCCTTCCTTATTTCCCAGTTCCTTCCCAGTATCTCTCTCTCCCCCATCCCCAGTATTTATTTTCCAATGCTAATCTCCATCCCACCCCAATCTCTGTCCTTCCCCAGTTTCTGTCCCTCCCCTGTCTCTGTCCCTCCCCAGTCTCTGTCCCTCCCCAATCTCTGTCCCTCCCCAGTCTGGCTCTCCTTATCCCCCAAGTCTCTCTTCCTCCCCCCCCACCAGCCACATTCTGTCTTGTTTGCTAGTTCCTCTCCCTCCCAGTTTCCCTTCCAGTGCTTGTTCTGCAGTTTGATAACCAGCTCCTCGAACTGTTTATATTACAGAGACTAACTCACGAACTATAAAATATACAATTGTCTCAGGAGAACAAGATTTCCCTGAAGTCACTGTTGTTGCGATGGTCAACGGAATACAAACAGGTTACTTTGACAGTGATACCCGTCGCTGTGTCCCCAGGCAGCAGTTCCTGGCTGATTCACTCAGTGTGAAATTCTGGGATGATGCTACAGATCAGGCGATCACACACACCAGGCTGGCAAAGGGGAATCTGAAATCGATCATGAAAAGGACAAACCAGACTTCAGGTAAAATCTCACCATCAATTGTCCACATTATCCCCCAGGTCACTCCACTCGGTCCATCTCCCAGCACTGACCGCTGGGTCTGTCCACTTAGTCCATCTCTCAGCACTGACCCCTGGGTCTGTCCACTCAGTCTATCCCCCAGCACTGACCGCTGGGTCTGTCCACTCAGTCCATCTCCCAGCACTGATCCCTGGGTCACTCCACTCAGTCCATCCCCCAGCACTGACCTTGGAATGTAAAGTGAAATGAGGACTGTCAACTAATTCTGCAACTTTAACTTGAGATTGGAACCCTTTCCCCTCTGATCAGACTGTGACCCTCATCTCCTATTTCCATCTGATATTTGATCCCCTTTCCCTCTGATCAGACAGTGTGTGATTATCTATTATTTATTGATGATTGATCCCTGTCTGGTCACTGACAGGAATTCACACTCTCCAATGGATACATTCTGTTGAGGTCAGTGAAGATGGCTCTGTGAAGAGATCGATGAGATTTGGATTTGATGGAAAGGACCACATTAGTTTAGAGCCAGACAGAATGAGATGGGTTGCCGCAAATCACTTTGCAGTGATCAATAAAGAGAAATGGAATTCAGATCAATCCTGGAACTACTATTGGGAATCATATCTGCAAAAAACATCTGTTGAACATTTAAACAGATATCTGGAAGTTGGAAAGGATTATTTCACAAGGAAAGGTATGTATTTCAGTTCTGTTCCATGTTCTGATCTAACCTCACTGATCTATGAAACCGTTCTCCCATTCCATTCAGTGTCTGTCTATTGTTTGTGTTTTTACCCTTTCCCATCACAGTTCAGCCTGAAGTGTTCATCTCCAGGAGGGAGCCCAATGGCCAGGACAAGCCGCTCACTCTCTCCTGCCTGGTCACTGGGTTTTATCCTGTAGACATCGAGGTGACCTGGCTAAGGAATGGAGAGGTCATGTCTGAGACCCAATCCTCGGGGATACGACCAAACCACAATGGGACCCATCAGATCCAGAAAGAGATTGAGATCAATGCTGGGGATGAGGATCAATACTCCTGTCACATTGAACACAGCAGTCTGGCAGAGGCCCAGCTCTATCAGTGGGGTAAGGGACTGGAGAGTGTGTCTGTGTCTGTGTGTCTGTGTCTGTGTGTCTGTGTCTGTGTGTCTGTGTGTGTGTGTGTGTGTGTGTGTGTATATATACATGTGACAGATGAAACTATTTAGAGGACACTTTTTCACTTCCTTGTTTGCAACTACCCACCTTGTTCCCTGTGTTGATATGTCATGTTGGTCTCAATTGTGTTAAAGATTTCAATTCTAAGTTTGAAAGGGTCTCCAAATCCCAAACTTCCAGCACCTTTTGGGGATTCCAGATTCCCACAGCCCTGTTATTGGTGAAGTTCTCATCGATTTCACTCCGGAATAATCTCACCAGAATTACAAGAAGATTTGCTTGTTTTCCAGGCTTCAGCACCAGACATGGGCCCAGATTGTCCAGCAGCCAGACAGTCAGAGACTGGACACACCTTGAGAGAGGAGGGTCTGGACCCCTCAGAATTCCTGACTCACTGAATGGGATTTGTCTGGGAAGTTTCAAACTGTATCCGGAACCCTCTGGAAAGATCTCAGGTTCTGAGGTTAGGGATTGGAAGCTTCTTTAACTCCTAGTGTGATGATGCTGCCACTTTAAAAGGTTGTTGGTGTCCTAGTTTTTGTTTTGAAGAGAGGTTGTAAGGCAGAGGCACCAAACTTGCTGCTGATCATGACTGAGGTAAACAAGTTGTGAGGCCTTGGAGTTTTTATTTAAGCTGGAACAATAGAAGCAGTCTGAATGGGTGTGGCCAGCTCTCACAGATCCAGAATTCTTAGTTTGGTTTTTTTCAGTTACGTCAGAAGCCTTTGGGGTCTCAAAAGAGTTGGCAGCTTCAGTGAATGTCACCTGGCTTCTACTGTCTGCATTTTTTTCTTGATATTGTTTCCTCCTGGATTGGAGAACTGCATGTAAGAATCTGTGTCTGAATTTACCTTTTTGCCAAGGTGTTTATAGGATGTTACAATATTGCAACAGTTAATTAATAATAGGTACTATGTTCAGTTACATTTTTCAATTGTTAAGTTATTCAAACTTCCTTTTTCTTTTGTTTGTATTTTAATTACAGCGTTTAAATAAATTGTGTTTTGCTTAACATTGAGTTGTTTGAACACTTGCATTGCATCTGGAACACTGCACTTCCCATCCAGTTTTAAAATAAGAAGCAGTTCAGATCTAGACTACCTTCTTCAGATATTTTGAGGGGGCCTGGTCTGGTCCCTAACACCAGAGAGCTGGAAAACCGACCATCTCCAAACGTACTGCTGATCCCTCCATTCACACACTGACGAGGATATCTGGTCAGTGTGGGCAAGTTGGACTGAACATACACACTTGTTGTGTGACTCTTTAACTCTTTGACTCCATCCCCTCAAAATACATGACCTGACCTTCTGCAACCAACACTTGACCTCTCCCCAGCACCAACACCAGCTCACCGCCTCCAGACGTCTGTCAGACTCGCAGTGCATCACCCTGGACAGACAACTGGGACACAACACAGAACTCCACAACTGGATCCCTAACAAGGCCCCCTCACCAGCCCACTGTGGCACCCAAACCCCATTCCATTGGTACTCAACATCCCCAACACTCACCAGTGAGTTCCCAAACTGCCCCTTGCCCAACCACTGAGGAAGTGCCTTCTGGGAGACTGAACTACACCCCTCCAACCATTCCCTCACTCCTTCACCTCACCCAAGGCCGATCTACCCCACCAGCACTAGTAAGGACAGGACACAGAGATATTAGGGAGAATGGGAACTGAACTGTCTGGGGAGGTAACCCCCAGGACAGGTACAACACGATGTTTATACCCCTATCAATGGGATCCTTGGTGACTTCACTGGAGAGTGAAATCGGGAGAGGGTCAAACCCGCATTTCAACCAATCCCAACAATTCCCAACAGCTCGGAGCAGTTATAATTGTTCCCAATCAACACAGGGTGAGAAATAAATCCAGGAACAGAGAGAATCCTGATATATTTCCAATGTGTTTCAGAAAATCTGAAAAGCAATTGGCTGCATTCCCAACTTGGAAGTCTCATTGCATCAATGGTCATTCTATTGGCTGTTATTGTCGGGATAGTCGGAATAATCATCTGGAAATGGTCACAGAGAGGTAAGAATCAGAGAAAGGAGAACGTAGAACTGAGGGGACAGAGTGAGTGTGGGGGAGTCTCCAGTACTGGGAGTACAGGGCATTGTGGGGAATGGAACTGATTGAATTCCCACACACAGATCCACACGTATAAACACGTCTCGTTCCCTGTCTGATCTTCCTTTATGTGATCAGCCCAGACCAGGTCTAATATTGATCATTATACCCACTGCACCCAATCAGATCCTCACTGACTGAATATTAATGGAATGGAAGGGATTTTCTGCATCTCCATAAAGTGTAAGGATGGACGGGAGTGTGGGAATGAGGATTTCTGACACAATCCCTGCAAAACCTTCCTTCCTGCCTTGTTTGGGCACCATCTCCTTGATAAATTTTGAAGATCTCTCTCCCTTAATGAGTTTGTACAGTTTTGGATGACTTATTACTTTGGTTTTACCCTCGGCGTGTGATTTTGATACCGATCATGTTATTCCAGGCATTTGGTTTGTCTCCAGTACCACCGTATTTTTAATGTTTTGGAATGATCTCTCTGCCCCATTTAATGGGATTCTGGATCATCCCTTCTCTTGTTATCCAGCTGTTGACACTTTCCTCCCACCATCTGACATTTGTGATCACCTGCAGAGACTCCACTCACCCCATTTGGATGATCTTTTGATCTCCCTGCTGATAAGTTTGGTGTCTGTGAGCTTCTCTCTCACTTCACCTGAGGAAGGGGCTATGCTCAGAAAGCTTGTGATTTCAAACAAACCTGTTGGACTGTAACTTGGGGTCGTGTGTGATTTCTGACTGTGTTCACTCGAGTCCAATACCTACACCCCCACATCAATCTCCATCCCCTCACACTTGTTGTGTTCTCACTCTCTGAGAATGGATTATTCCCCATCCTAATGGACATTTATTTTGTTTCTGCAGGTTCACCAAATGGGACCTACACAACACCTCTCAGTAAGTGACTGAGGGGACAGAGTGTTGGGAATGATGGAGAAGGTAATGGGAGGTGTAGAGTAGATTCCCTACAGTGTGGAAACAGGCCCTTCAGCCCAACAAGTCCACACAGGCCCTCCAAAGAGGAACCCACCCAGACCCATTCCCCTACCGTATATTTACCCCTGACTAACACACCTAACACTATGGGCAATGTAACATGGCCAATTCACCTGACCTGCACACCTTTGGATTGTGGGCAGAAACTGGAGCACCCGGAGGTAACCCACACAGACACGGGGAGAGTGTGCAAACTCCGCACAGTCACCCGAGGTGGGAATTGTACATGGGTCCCTGGTGCTGTGAGGCAACAGTGCTAACCACTGAGCCACCGTGCTGCCCCTATTAGAGTGTAGAGTTATATTTGCCAGGGTGTTGCTCAGGGTGATGGGTCCGTCTCCTCACAATGCTGTTTCTCAGCCAACACTCTCTTATCGTCCTGTTTCTCTACTCCATGTCCCCAGTGTCTCTCCTTCGAATTGTCACCCTCCATTCTCTTCCCCCACTGCCCCTCCCTCCACTCACTCACCCTTAATTCCCACTGGGGGGTGGGCTCGGAGAGTCTGGTTAGTTAGTGCTGAGGGTGATTAAATCCTGGGTCCAGTGAGTGATAGAGAATATCTCACACTGTCTCATTTTATATTTGATATAACTTCTCACATTCTGTTTTTATTTTCTCAGCTTCTGATATCTCTGGTGCAGCTTCTTCATGATTCAGTAAGTGACATGTCAACTTTTCTCTGACTGAAATTTATTCAGATTAATATTCTCTAGATTTATTTGTAGCATTTTCACATCCCTCCTGACCATGTCCCACACTCCCATACACTGTTAAACCCTGTCAGACTAATTCCCCTCCCCTCCTGGCTCTGTCCCACCCTCCCAGTCACTGTTAAACCCTGTCAGACTAATTCCCCTCCCCTCCTGACCCTGTCCCACCCTCCCAGACACTGTTAAACCCTGTCAGACTAATACCCCTCCCCTCCTGACCCTGTCCCACCCTCCCAGACACTGTTAAACCCTGTCAGACTAATTCCCCTCCCCTCCTGACCCTGTCGCACCCTCCCAGACACTGTTAAACCCTGTCAGACTAATTCCCCTCCCCTCCTGACTCTGTCCCACCCTCCCAGACACTGTTAAACCCTGTCAGTCTAGTTCCCCTCCCCTTCTGACCCTGTCCCACCCTCCCAGACACTGTTAAATGCTATCAGACTAATCCCACTCCCCTCCAAACCCTGTCCCATCCTCCCAGTCACTGTTAAACCCTGTCAGACTAATTTCCCTCTCCTCCTGACCCTGTCCCACCCTCCCAGACACTGTTAAACCCTGGCAGACTAATTCCCCTCCCCTCCTGACACTGTCCTACCCTCCCAGACACTGTTAAACCCTGGCAGACTAATTCCCCTCCCCTCCTGACCCTGTCCCACCCTCCCAGACACTGTTAAACCCTGTCAGACTAATTCCCCTCCCCTCCTGACCTGTCCCACCCTCCCAGACACTGTTAAATCCTGTCAGACTAATTCCCCTCCCCTCCTGACCCTGTCCCATCCTCCCAGACACTGTTAAACCCTGTCAGTCTAACTCCCCTCCCCTCCTGACCTTGTCCCATCCTCCCAGACACTGTTAAACCCTGTCAGACTAACTCCCCTCCCCTCCGACCCTGTCCCACCCTCCCAGACACTGTTAAACCCTGTCAGACTAATTCCCCTCCCCTCCTGACCTGTCTCACCCTCCCAGACACTGTTAAACCCTGTCAGACTAATTCCCCTCCCCTCCTGACCTGTCCCACCCTCCCAGACACTGTTAATCGCTATCATACTAATCCCCCTCCCCTCCTGACCTGTCTCACCCTCCCAGACACTGTTAAACCCTGTCAGACTAATTCCCCTCCCCTCCTGACCTGTCCCACCCTCCCAGACACTGTTAAACGCTATCATACTAATCCCCCTCCCCTCCTGACCCTGTCCTACCCTCCCAGACACTGTTAAACCCTGGCAGACTAATTCCCCTCCACTCCTGACCTGTCTCACCCTCCCAGACACTGTTAAACCCTGTCAGACTAATTCCCCTCCCCTCCTGACCCTGTCCTACCCTCCCAGACACTGTTAAACCCTGTCAGACTAATTCCCCTCCCCTCCTGACCCTGCCCCACCCTCCCAGACACTGTTAAACCCTGTCAGACTAATTCCCCTCCCCTCCTGACCCTGTCCCACCCTCCCTGACACTGTTAAACCCTGTCAGACTAATTCCCCTCCCTTCCTGACCCTGTCCCACCCTCCCAGACACTGTTAAACCCTGTCAGACTGATTTCCCTCCCCTTCTGGCCCTGTCCCACTCTCCCAGACACTGTTAAACCCTATCAAACTAATTTCCCTCCCCTCCTGACCCTGTCCCACCCTTCCAGTCACTGTTGAACCCTGTCAGACTAATTCCCCTCCCCTCCTGACCCTGTCCTACCCTCCCAGACACTGTTAAACCCTGGCAGACTAATTCCCCTCCCCTCCTGACACTGTCCTACCCTCCCAGACACTGTTAAACCCTGGCAGACTAATTCCCCTCCCCTCCTGACACTGTCCCACCCTCCCTGACACTGTTAAACCCTGTCAGACTAATTCCCCTCCCCTCCTGACACTGTCCCACCCTCCCTGACACTGTTAAACCCTGTCAGACTAATTCCCCTCCCCTCCTGACCCTGTCCCACCCTCCCAGACACTGTTAAACCCTGTCAGACTAATTCCCCTCCCCTCCTGACCCTGCCCCACCCTCCCAGACACTGTTAAACCCTGTCAGACTAATTCCCCTCCCCTCCTGACTCTGTCCCACCCTCCCAGACACTGTTAAACCCTGTCAGACTAATTCCCCTCCCCTCCTGACCCTGTCGCACCCTCCCAGACACTGTTAAACCCTGTCAGACTAATTCCCCTCCCCTCCTGACTCTGTCCCACCCTCCCAGACACTGTTAAACCCTGTCAGTCTAGTTCCCCTCCCCTTCTGACCCTGTCCCACCCTCCCAGACACTGTTAAATGCTATCAGACTAATCCCACTCCCCTCCTGACCCTGTCCCACCCTCCCAGACACTGTTAATCCCTGTCAGACTAATTCCCCTCCCCTCCAAACCCTGTCCCATCCTCCCAGTCACTGTTAAACCCTGTCAGACTAATTCCCCTCCCCTGCTGACCCTGTCACACCCTCCCAGTCACTGTTAAACCCTGTCAGACTAATTCCCCTCTCCTCCTGACCCTGTCCCATCCTCCCAGACACTGTTAAACCCTGGCAGACTAATTCCCCTCCCCTCCTGACACTGTCCTACCCTCCCAGACACTGTTAAACCCTGGCAGACTAATTCCCCTCCCCTCCTGACCCTGTCCCACCCTCCCAGACACTGTTAAACCCTGTCAGACTAATTCCCCTCCCCTCCTGACCTGTCCCACCCTCCCAGACACTGTTAAATCCTGTCAGACTAATTCCCCTCCCCTCCTGACCCTGTCCCATCCTCCCAGACACTGTTAAACCCTGTCAGTCTAACTCCCCTCCCCTCCTGACCTTGTCCCATCCTCCCAGACACTGTTAAACCCTGTCAGACTAACTCCCCTCCCCTCCGACCCTGTCCCACCCTCCCAGACACTGTTAAACCCTGTCAGACTAATTCCCCTCCCCTCCTGACCTGTCTCACCCTCCCAGACACTGTTAAACCCTGTCAGACTAATTCCCCTCCCCTCCTGACCTGTCCCACCCTCCCAGACACTGTTAAACGCTATCATACTAATCCCCCTCCCCTCCTGACCTGTCTCACCCTCCCAGACACTGTTAAACCCTGTCAGACTAATTCCCCTCCCCTCCTGACCTGTCCCACCCTCCCAGACACTGTTAAACGCTATCATACTAATCCCCCTCCCCTCCTGACCCTGTCCTACCCTCCCAGACACTGTTAAACCCTGGCAGACTAATTCCCCTCCACTCCTGACCTGTCTCACCCTCCCAGACACTGTTAAACCCTGTCAGACTAATTCCCCTCCCCTCCTGACCCTGTCCTACCCTCCCAGACACTGTTAAACCCTGTCAGACTAATTCCCCTCCCCTCCTGACCCTGCCCCACCCTCCCAGACACTGTTAAACCCTGTCAGACTAATTCCCCTCCCCTCCTGACCCTGTCCCACCCTCCCTGACACTGTTAAACCCTGTCAGACTAATTCCCCTCCCTTCCTGACCCTGTCCCACCCTCCCAGACACTGTTAAACCCTGTCAGACTGATTTCCCTCCCCTTCTGGCCCTGTCCCACTCTCCCAGACACTGTTAAACCCTATCAAACTAATTTCCCTCCCCTCCTGACCCTGTCCCACCCTTCCAGTCACTGTTGAACCCTGTCAGACTAATTCCCCTCCCCTCCTGACCCTGTCCTACCCTCCCAGACACTGTTAAACCCTGGCAGACTAATTCCCCTCCCCTCCTGACACTGTCCTACCCTCCCAGACACTGTTAAACCCTGGCAGACTAATTCCCCTCCCCTCCTGACACTGTCCCACCCTCCCTGACACTGTTAAACCCTGTCAGACTAATTCCCCTCCCCTCCTGACCCTGTCCCACCCTCCCAGACACTGTTAAACCCTGTCAGACTAATTCCCCTCCCCTCCTGACCCTGCCCCACCCTCCCAGACACTGTTAAACCCTGTCAGACTAATTCCCCTCCCCTCCTGACCCTGTCCCACCCTCCCTGACACTGTTAAACCCTGTCAGACTAATTCCCCTCCCTTCCTGACCCTGTCCCACCCTCCCAGACACTGTTAAACCCTGTCAGACTAATTCCCCTCCCCTCCTGACCCTGTCCCACCCTTCCAGTCACTGTTGAACCCTGTCAGACTAATTCCCCTCCCTTCCTGACCCTGTCCCACCCTCCCAGACACTGTTAAACCCTGTCAGACTGATTTCCCTCCCCTTCTGGCCCTGTCCCACCCTCCCAGACACTGTTAAACCCTATCAAACTAATTTCCCTCCCCTCCTGACCCTGTCCCACCCTTCCAGTCACTGTTGAACCCTGTCAGACTAATTCCCCTCCCCTCCTGACCCTGTCCCACCCTCCCAGACACTGTTAAACCCTGAAGTGATTGCCTCGTGTCTGTCCATTCCTGACCTTGTGGGTTTCCTGGCCCCCCAGTACAGGACATTCCCGGAGCCTCATTGCAGAATAACAGGATTCTCCTGTTCCAGTGTGAACATGGACACCATTGTCTATCCTTCCATATCACAGCAAACACACAGAATTACTACTCATTGTTCACACTCAATTCCTTCAGGACAGAGGTCAATGTTTCTGGGAATGTGTTTCCACAGGTTGAGCAGTGGATCCCAGATCCCCAGGTTTGGATCCTGATTCTTCAAGTGAGACCTTCTCAAGTCGTGTTTCCATCCCGTCTCAGAAATGTGAGCAGTGTCACCGTCAGAGGGATCTTCACAGATGGTTCCTCCCTCACACTTTCTCATCCTCACTGTCTTCAGTGGGTCACTGATTGACCTGAAATGAAGCAACGTCCTGAGGGAACTCGGAGGCAATTTTTATACTGAAGGAATTTATTTTGCATCTGACGTTAACAAATTTCAAATGTTATGTAAATCTCTGTACATAAATATCAGTTTTACATATTCTAATTCTTAAATAAATATATAAATATTATAAATCTGAGTTATTGTTGAGCAGGTCAGAGGCTAGAGATACTGCAGCAAGTAACTCGTCTCCTGATTTCCCAAAGTCTGTCCACCAACTACAAGACACAGGTCAGGAGTGTGATGGAATACTCCCTGCTTGCCTGGATGAGTACAGCCATCTCAACACTGAAGAAGCTTGATACCATCCAGGACTTAGCAACCCAACTGATTGGCACTGTATCCACCAACATCCAGTCCCTCCACCACTGACACTCAGTTACAGCAGTGTTTGCTATCCACAGAAATTCATCAAAGATCCTTAAACAGTGCCTTCCAAACCCACAACCACGTCCATCTGGAAGGTCAAGGTCAGCAGATAAATGGGAACACCACCACCTTCATGTTCCCCTCCAAGTCACTCACCATCCTGACTCGGAAATATGTCACCATTCCTTCACTGTTGCTGGCCAAAATCCTGGATTTCCATCCCTCATGGCATTGTGGCTCAACCCACAGGAGGTAGACTGCAGCAGTTCAAGAAGGCAGATCACCACCACCTTCTCAAGGGCAACTAGGGACGGGTAATAAATGCTGGCCAGCCAGAGACACCCACATCCCACATAAACAGAATCAATACAAAAACTGGGGGAGGTGTGATACATGGTTATTGTCTCCGGAGGAGGAATCCCGTGACCAAAGTATCATTCCAGAATGAGAAGCCTCTTTCTTCTCCAGGGAGTTGTTCAATTTTCACACCTGGATGTGACAGGACAGCAGAGCTTCGATCTTATCTATCGGTTGTGGAAACACTAAGTTCTGACTCTACTCCCTCTGCTGTTTACTGCACAATCAGTCCTGATCTGACACTTCACTGACCAACACCATCACTTACAAGTTCCCCTCCAAGCCACTCACCATCCTGACTTGGAAGTATATTGCACTTGGTTCACTGTCACTGGGTCAAAATCCTGGAATTCCCTCCCACCACCACATGAGCTGCTGCTGTTCAGGAAGGTAGCTCACCCCCACCTTCGCAAGGAGCGTTTGGGATGGGAAATAAATTCCAGCAGCCAGTGATTTCCACGTCTCTCCAGTGAATAAAAAATACATCATTTTTCAGCTCTGCCTGGTCCTGCTCCTGTGATCCCTCCCACATTCCTCATTGAACCGGGGTTGGTCCCCTGGCTTGGTGGTAATGAGAGACTGGGGGTTGGGGTGAGCCATGAGGTTACAGTTTGTATTGGATGGCAGTTCTGCTGGTGTTGATGACCCACAGTACCTCATGGACACACAGTCTTCATCTGCTCGACCTGTTCACATCCCACAGGAGGGGAGGGGCTTGGGGGTGTGCCATGAGGTTTAATGGGGAAATGTGTTCTCACAAGATGGTTATTGGGAGGAGAAGGGTGCAGTGAATGGGCTGTAAACCGCCCCCCCCACCCCACACTGAGTTCCCTGTACCTGACTCTCACCATCAATCCCCCCCCACCCCTCACCCCCCCAAGTCTGCTCTCTCAGCCGACTCTTCCCACCAAACCCCATAGCGGATTCTCTGTGATTATATGACGCAAATAACTCTGTTAAATCTCCTTTTCACAATAGCCCACAGGCCAACCTGACTCTCTGCAATTAATCCACTCTATGTTCCCTCACATTAAACTCTCTGTCAGGTTTAGCTCATTGATCACTGACTGGGTGAAGAATCTCTCTCACTGTAACTGTGTCCTCCTGTTCTGAATCTCTCGGTTTAGTTTAAAACCAATCTCAGATTTCCCTTTTCCAGACTGTTTAATGTTTTATAAATCCCATCAGGTGCTTCCTTTCCTGGTAGAATAGCCCAATTCTCCTTGATACATGACCCAGAACCTTGACCCTGGGGGTGAGCCTGGGTGTTTCTCTCTCTGCACTCCCCCCTTCCACACTCTCCCCTCCCAGGGCCTGAGTGTCTCCCCTGTGACTGTGTCCTGAATTAGACTCAGTACCAGGAAGAACAACAGGGTCCATGGGATTCCCAGCCAACCGAGGGTTAGCAGTGATTGATACTGACCTGTGACCCATGACCCAGGGTGACACCATACCTCAGTGGTTAGCACTTCTGCCTCACAGCACCAGGGACCTGAGTTTGATTCCAGCCTTGGGTGACTGTCTGTGTGGAGTTTCCCTGAGTCTGCATGGGGTTCCTCCGGGTGCTCCAGTTTCCTGCCACAGTCGAACAGGTGCACCTTGGGTGGATTGGTCATGCTCAATTGCCCAGTGTCCAGGGATGTGCATGTGGATTAGCTGTGGAAAATGCAGGGTTACGGGATGGAATACAGTGGTGAGTCTGGATGGGAAAGTCTTGAGAGGGTCGGTGTTGACTCAATGGGCCGAATAGCCTGTTTCCACACTGTAGGGATTCTATGCTTCATGAATGGCCTTTAATCTCCCAGTTCCCAGAGAGAGAATGGAAAGCTGAATTCTGTACTTATCGGGAGAGACTCAGGGAAAACACAGCGAGGTAAAGGAAAGGATCAGCAACATTCTGGGAATACACTTTCCCTATTCTAATCAGGGACTGGGAATTAAACACTCTGAGGGGAAACAGCTTCTGTTTACAAACTGGAAAAACCAGTAATACAACAATCTTTGGAGACTGCACCCTATTTGTTGAGAAATTTGATCCATTGTTTGGTGTGAAGCTGCAGAAGCAGAAAAATGGAACAAGTGCTAAGTGATGACCCGGTCCCAGTGACAGGGAAGCTCCAGCACAGCCAGGCTGAGGTTCAGGCTCTGAGCCAGTAAGGCTGGGGCTGAGAAGAGGCCTCCCCCACCAGCTCAAGGAGCATCAGGACAGCACTAGGATCCTGGGATCCCCCTCTCACAGTAAACATATGGCTCAGTCCTTCCAACTGGGGGAGGTGATGGTACATCGGGATTGTCCCTGGAGCAGGAATCCAGCAACCCAAGTGGAGCCTCCTCCTCCTACATTGAGTTGTTGAATGATCATGACTGGATGTGGTAGGACAGCAGATCTGATCTGTTGGTTGTGGAATCACTGAGCTCTGTCTCTGCTGCTCCTGTTGTTTCTGCACACCTCGTCCTGTTCTGTAGCTTCACCGAGGAACACCATCATCTGCAAGTTCCCTCAAAGCCACTCACCATCCTGACCATCCATTCCTTCACTGTCACTGGCTCCAAATCTTGGAATTCCCTCCCTCCCTAATGACATTGTGGGTCTGCCTCCAGCACATGGAATGCTCCATGAGGATCACTGGGGAGATGGGTTCTCCCATGACTGCAGGGAACCAGTTGAATCTCCATGCTGGATTCTCTGTACCAGACTCTCACCATCAACTCCCATACTGGATCCACTGGAACTAAATGTCCCACACCACTCTCTGTTATTAATCCACTCCATGAAGACCCCACACCACACTCTTCATTTCTCTCTCTGCACTCCCCTCCCTCCCCCAGGGTCTGAGTGTCCCCCCTGTGACTGTGTCCTGAATTAGACTCAGTACCAGGAAGAACACCAGGGTCCATGGGATTCCCAGCCAGCCCAGGGTTAGCAGTGACTGATACTGACCTGTGACCCATGAATGGCCTTACCTCTCCCAGATCACATTGAACTGACCCTCAACAACTGCTGATACGAGGACCCACAAGGTGGTGAGTGAAAATCTCGTGAAATTATTAGCAATGAATTCAATCAACAACGAACAATTATTTATTGACGACTAACCACAATTATCAGCATTTATAGTCAGCTTAGTGATATAATGGGAAAATATTGTTTTCCAATTTGCATATCTACTTTCTAAAACTTGTAAATAAAATTCCACATTGGATCCAATTTGCATGACACAAAGTGCAAAGGCGGTCACATCCTTTCAGTGCAGTCTGTGGCTCTCTGAGCTGCCTCACTACATTTATAATTGTCGGTTATATTTTACAATGTACACATCACGTTAATCAGACAACTCCCTCAAAGAGTTTTATAAGGTCATCAATCTCTTCCTGTAGTGTGGTGGGAGGGCTGCAGACAAAGACCTTGCCTCATTCAGCATCTATGGGACTCTCAGTCCTAATCGGTTTTGTGTGTGGTTTCCTTCTGTATCCCTAAAGAGTTTCTGTGGAACTCTGACTCCCACAATCTCTCAAAAAGTTTGGAACTTGAAATCCCCTTACACGAAATGCCCCATTCTGGGTCTCACATATTATTACTGGATGGGGTTCGGTGCTGAATGGGTTAATGCTGAGGAGTATATGAAGCACTGCCAATATGATGATGTCACATGGACTTGGGTGAAGAGATCAGATTTAGATGTTGAAGTGGTGGGACCCAGCATCGTCCTTAAAACAATGTCCCCCCCACCCCCCACGCCAGTGTATTCTGGACCGAGATGTTACCATGAAGTAAACTCAGTCCTGTTTAAAACAAGAGCCTGTTCTCATTAGCTTCTCATGTGGTTTCCCTCAACTAACCACTTGACCAACCAGGTCCTGGAGATTCCAACCAGGAAAGAGGATGGTCATATTTAATCTGCCAGATGGAACTGGAGGAGCTGTGGGGAGGATCCATCTTAGCCGACGTGTCTGATGGTTCATGGTGTCAATCCCTTCAAACAGCCGTGGAAGTGTTCTTGAAGAGCTCAAGGTTAATGAGGTCTGGGTACCACTCTGTAGTAGACTGGAATTTTACCTTCCTAACATCTCCATCATTGCACAATGAAGGACCAACGCCATCCAGATAATGAACCATCACTGGGTATCTTTATCTAACACTGTATCTATATCTGTGTGTGTATGTCTCTCTCTGTCCATCTGTATGTTGTGTGTGGGTACCAACGGATATATGTTGTGGGCGGCACGGTGGCACAGTGGTTAGCATTGCTGCCTCGCAGTGCCAGAGACCCAGGTTCATTTCCTGCCTCAGGCGACTCTCTGTGTGGAGTTTGCACATTCTCCCCGTGTCTGCGTGTGTTTCCTCCGGGTGCTCCGGTTTCCTCCCACAATCCAAAAATGTGCAGGTCAGGTGAATTGGCCACGCTAAATTGCCCGTAGTGTTAGGCAAAGGGGTAAATGTAGGAGAATGGGTCTGGGTGGGTTACGCTTCGGCAGGTCAGTGTGGACTTGTTGGGCTGAAGGGCCTGTTTCCACACTGTAGGGTATCTAATCTAATCTAATATCTCTCAATGTATCTATACCCGTATGTATACATCTCTCTACACTCCTGAGTGAACTGTGTATGAGTGCACACTGACATATGTAACGCTGTATCTATATCTGTCCATCTCCCTTTCATTATCTGCCTTTTCTCTCTCACTCTGTGCAATCCACCTACTGACAGGATCCTGCTCTCTGTCTGTGAAATGTGGATCATGTATTCAAACCACATTATGATCTGGAATCACTTTCCCCTGAGCTACCTCACACTGCCAATGGAGATCAGGTGGTTAAACAAGATCCTGACACTAAAATCCAATTAAAAACTGAGCTGCCAGCTATCGATGCTCTGACCATGAATCACGGTGACAATGTTCAGCTCATGTGGTTCCAGTGTCTGAGGATCCAATCCTGAAGATGGTCTTTTCTGGGTAATTTCTGAGTGAACAGTAAGATTATAATGTCTGTTTCAAAGTGACTCTGACACAAAGCAACACAGATGTCTGTCATTGGGAACAAGTTGTTGAAGATGAGAAAGGGTGAGAGAAACCAGCCCTGAAGATCCCTTCGACTGTGAGAGCCATCACCTTGCTGACACTGGATGGAGCCACTCCTGGGGAAAGTCTCACCTGAAGAATCAGGATTCTGACCTGGTGGATCTGGGATCCACTGTTCAATTTGTGGAAGCACATTCCCAAGAAAAATTTATCTCAATCCTGAAAGAACTGGGTGTGAGCAATGAGCTGTACGTCTGTGTGTCGGCTTTAATATGGAAGGATGGACAATGATGTCCATGTTCGAGCTTCAACAGGAGAATCCTGTTATTCCTCAATGAGGCTCCGGTAATGTCCTTCAGTTGGGGCCAGAAAACCCTGAGGTCAGGTACAGACAGACACAAGGCAATCACTTCAGGGTGGGGATGGGAGGGGAATCAGTCTGACAGGGTTTAACGGTGTCTGGGAGGGTGGGACAGGGTCAGGAAGGGAGGGGAATTAGTCTGACAGGGTGTATCAGTATCTGGGAAGGTGGACAGAGTCAGGAGGGGTGGGGAAATTAGTCTGACAGGGTTTAACAGTGACTGGGAGGGTGGGACAGGGACATGAAGAGAACGAGATGGTTCTCAATGAAAGGAACAGTCAAAATGTCACTTCCTGACTCATGGGTGGAACAGTGGTAAGCACTGCTGCCTCACAGCACCAGAGACCTGGGTTCAATTCCCGCCTCAGGCGACTGACTGTGTGGAGTTTGCACGTTCTCCCTGCGTCTGCATGGGTTTCCTCCGGGTGCTCCGGTTTCCTCCCACAGTCACAAAGATGTGCAGGTCAGGTGAATTGGCCATGCTGAATTGTCCATAGTGTTAGGTAAGGGGTAAATGTATGGGTAGGTTGCACTTCGGCGGGTCGGTGTGGACTTGTTGGGCCGAAGGGCCTGTTTCCACACTGTAAGTAACCTAATCTATGACTCCTGAAGGGAGTTGGAGTAGAGAAGTTCGAGTCTGGGAAAATAAAAGCAGCATGTGAGAGTTGAGGTTGTATCACCGATTGAAACTGGCAGCTATGATATTGTGGGGATCAGAAAGAAGTAGCTGGAAGGGAACCAGGCCTAGGAGCTAAATATCCAAGATCCACATCTGATCAAAAGGACAGGCAGACGGAGCAGGTTTGTCTTGTTTGTGAGAAATGAAATGGAATCAACAGCAGGAAGTGATGTCGAGTCAGAAGGTCGAGAATCCGAGTGGATGGAGTTGAGGAACCACAAAGGGGAAAATCCCCAGAAGGGAGTTGTGTACAGGCCTCTGAGTGAAAGTCAGGATGTTGGGCAGAATGTTATGGACTGGACCTTCTCAAAATACATCAAGGAGAAAGCCTAGTCCCCACCTTGTACTTTATTAAAGGCAAGTGTAAGGTGCAGGGGTCCAAATGTGATTTGATTAGTCCACCACAGGTCTTTAATCTACACAGGAGAATTGGGTTGAGAAACGTATGATTGTCTTCCAGCAGCGAAGTAAATCTCAAACTCAAACATGGCTCCACTCACTCATGATTCTTTTGCCGTAACTTAAAAAATACAAACCAGCTGCTTGGAACAGACAGCTCGGTATCAGAGTAACAATACCCCTCAGACACGAGAATCAGGACAGAATCCATCTTTGAAAGGTACTGTATTGACACACCTATCCCTTTAAAATAAATATACCATCATTGTGCAAAGATGGCTTCATTTTCAAAGCTTTCGGTCTCACTCTGTTAGCACTCTACATTGTACATGCACTGTATTAAATCTAAGCACGTAACCATTCCATGCTCCAATCCATTTCAGTCCGCTCCTTCCACCACAGAACACCATCAGCTTCCTTCAGCAAACCTGTTACAAAGTGTCAGCAATGACATTCTCTCATCCTGCCAGATGGTTCATTTTTAAATTGAATGGTTGTAACAATAAACTCCATCGAAATAGTCTGGCATTTGTTTCTTTAATTTTTCCCCAAAACACCAAGGGGTTGTTATCAGCGTACATAATCACCTCAGATACATGAGTGGCAACATCAACATGAAATTGTTGCATCACCAACACCAAACTCAAGGTTTCTTTCTCAATGATGGATTCTTTCTTGATGTACTTTCAAATTTCATGAAAAATATCTTGTCGGTCTTTCTATCCTCTCGTTGACTTCTTGTAAGAGTACAATAATGACACGCACATCGCTTACATCAGTAGCCACATCATGTGGTTTTGCATAATTGGGTGCTGTTTCAGGCTTTTAACTGGCTTCTGATACATATTTATCACTGACATTATCTGCACGTCTTCTACAGCTCAGTCAGTGGAGTAACCATGCTGCTAAAATTCAGTACCAAACTTTGATAAAAAACAATTCTAGAGTCATGGAGTTATAGAGATGTACTTTGGTCCACCCAACCAGATATCCCAACCAAATCCAGTCCCACCTGCCAGCACCCGGCCCATATCCCTCTAAACCCTTCGTATTCATATACCCTTGCAGATGCCTTTTAAATGTTGTAATTGTTCCAGTCTCCACCACTTCCTCTGGCAGCTCATTCCATACACATACCACCCTCTGTGTGAAAACGTTGGCCTTTAGGTCTCTTTTATATCTTTCCCCTCTCACCCTAAACCTATGCCCTCTAGTTCTGGACTCCTCCACCTCAGGGAAAAGACTTTTTCTCTATCCATGCTCTTCACGATTTTGTAAACCTCTAAAAGGTCACCGCTCAGCCTCCAATGCTCCAAGGAAAACAGCCCCAGCTTATTCAATCACTCCCTATAGCTCAAATCCTGGAAACATCCTTGTCAATCCTTTCTGAACCCTTTCAGGTTTCACAGCACCTTTCCAAAAGGAAGGAGACCAGAATTGCATGCAATATTCAAAAAGTGGCCAAACCAAGGTCCTGTACAGCCACAACATGATCTCCCAAGTCCGATACTCAATACTCTGACCAATAAAGGAAAACATACCAAATGCCTTCTTTACTATCCTATCTACCTGTGACTCCACTTTCAAGAAGCTATGAACCTGCACTCCAAGGTCTCTTTGTTCAGCAACACTCTCTGGGACCTTACCATTCAGTGTATACGTCCTGCTAAGATTTGCTTTCCCAAAATGCAGTACCTCAGTAATCTGAATTAAACTCCATCTGCTACTCCTAAGCCCTCTTTTTGTCGACTGTATGGAAAGCTCCCCATTACCCTTTCCTTTCACAGCTTATGGGGACATCTGTCCAATGATATGCCGGAAGAACATGACTTGGATTTTTGTGAACTCACTGTTCACCAGGTTTAGCACCAAGCACACCTTCTGAAGTTGATTAAATAATTCTGAGAGATACTCCAAATGATCCTTCCACATGTGTCTGAAAATGACAAGATCATCCATTACCTGATGAAGGAGCGTCGCTCCGAAAGCGAGTGTGCTTCCAATTAAACCTGTTGGACTATAACCTGGTGTTGTGTGATTTTTAACTTTGTCCACCCCAGTCCAACACCGGCATCTCCAAATCAAGATCATCCACGTTCACCACACAACTGAACAATCCCAAAATGGCCTTCTTAGTTAGTCTTCGAAATATGGTATTTTTCGTGTCAAAAGACATCACTTTGAACTGGTAAAGGCTGCTCGCTGTCATATAAGCCACAATTGCCTTCAACCTTTCAGTTAACGTCACCTGCCCGTATCCTCTGAGTAGTTCAAGCTGTCCCACCTTCTCAATGTAATCTTTCAATGTTGGCATAGGGTACAAAGCAGGTTCCATCACTGCGTTGTATTTTCGATAGTCCACACAAAATTGTTGGGTACCATCTGGTTTTGGGACCATCACTGTGCGTGAGCTCCATTCACTGCAACTCATTCAATTATGTCATCGCTGAGCATGTTTTCAAACTCTTTTGGAACTTTTACCAATTTGAGAATATTAAGTCTCCAAGAATGTTTCTTCATTGGAAAAGCATTTCCTATATTTCCACCATGAGCAATTACTTGACTACTTCCCGGCATATTCCCACATACAGCTATATCTTTATGTGATTGCAATCAGACTTTCAGGTCAGTTTGATTTTCCTCTGGATGGGAACTCAGTAATTTCGTGCAAATTCCCTCATTGTCCAATTTAATTTGAGGAAAATTAAATTCAGACTCATTTGGATTTGGGTCTTCCATCTGAGTTGTAACAAGTATCCATTCTCATCTCACTTTTCTTTCTTCTCAAACACCTTCTGAGCAAATTCACACCCTGTTTCCTTTCTATCTGACGTTCTTATCAAATAATTCCCCTCACTCAATTTCCTTTCGATTCAATAAAGCCAACTAACCCTTGCCTTTTAATGTTCACCTCCCACTGACAGTAACACTATCACCTTCTCCCCATTAGCAAAACTACACATGTCTGAGCACTAGTTTGCTTCCTGAATCACCACGTGGTGTGCTGGGTTTACACACTGTCCAGCCAACTCACCCACTCTATATAATTTCTTCCTAATATTTATCATGTAGCCCAAATATTTCATCTTTGAACTCTTGACTCTTCAATACTTCCTGAATTAATTTAAATGGTCCCCCCACCTCATGTCCGAATACAAATTCAAATTTAGCTGATTTATTAGGTACATCCCAAATTGAAAAAAATATACAACTACAATTTTGTTCTCCCAGTTGTGATGACACTGTGGCATTAAGTGATGGATTTTACCCTAGTTTTTATTGAAGAGAGATTTTAAGGCAGAGGTACTGAGCCGTCCAGCTGAAACATGGGTGTAAACAGCTTGTGAGGCCTTGGAGTTTTTATAAGTTGGAATAATAGAAGCAGCCTGAATGACCCTGTGGGGGCAGGCTCCCACAGAACCAGGACTTTTTTATATACGTTTCAACAGTTGCTGTTGGGTCTTAATGACCTGGAATCTATTTATCCCTCTCTCAGTTACAGCCAAAAGCTGGGGGTTCTCTTCCTGTTATTGCAGTTGGATGTGAGTCAGTCTGTTTTCTGAATTTACATTTTGCCAAGGGTGTATTTATGGGATATTACTCTATTGGAACAGTTAATTAGAAATAGTTACTGCTTCAATTATTCTGTTATGTTTTCCAATAGAATTAAGTTAATTTGTTGTATTTTAACGAAAGTGGATGAATATCATGTCTTGAAATGGTTCAAGGTGGATAACTCCCTAGGACCTGATCAGGTGTACCCAACAACTCTGTGGGAAGCTAGAGAAGTGATTGCTGGGCCTTATTTGTATCATCGATAGTCATAGGTGAGGTGCCGGAAGCCTGGAGATTGGCTAACGTGGTGCCACTGTTTAAGAAGGGCGGTTAAGACAAACCAGGGAACTGTAGACCGATGAGCCTGACCTCGGTGGTGGGCAAGTTGTTGGAGGGAATCCTGAGGGACAGGATGTCCATGTATTTGGAAAGGCAAGGACTGATTCGGGATAGTCAACATGGCTTTGTGCATGGGAAATCATGTCTCACAAACTTGATTGAGTTTTTTGAAGAAGTAACAAAGAAGATTGATGAGGGCAAAGCAGTAGATGTGATCTATGTGGACTTCAATAAGGCATTCAACAAGGTTCCCCATGGGAGACTGATTAGCAAGGTTCAATCTCATGGAATATAGGGAGAACTAGCCATTTGGATACAGAACTGGCTCAAAGGTAGAAGACAGAGAGTGGTGGTGGAGAGTTGTTTTTCAGACTGGAGGCCTGTGACCAGTGGAGTGCCACAAGGATCCGTGCTGGGCCCTCTACTTTTTGTCATTTACATAATTGATTTGGTTGCGAGCATAAGAGGTACAGTTAGTAAGTTTGCAGATGACACCAAAAGTGGAGACGTAGTGGACAGCGAAGAGGGTTACTTCAGATTACAACAAGATCTTGACCAAATGGGCCAATGGGCTGAGAAGTGGCAGGAATCTGAAGTTTGATTCAGATAAATGTGAGGTGCTGCATTTTGGGAAAGCAAATCTTAGCAGGACTTATACACTTAATGGTAAGGTCCTAGGGAGTGTTGCTGAACAAAGAGACCTTGGAGTGCAGGTTCATACCTCCTTGAAAGTGGAGTTGCACGTAGATAAGATATTGAAGAAGGTGTTTGGTATGTTTTCCTTTATTGGTCAGAGTATTGAGTGCAGGAGTTGAGAGGTCATGTTGCAGCTGTACAGGATATACCAATTTTAGGCCACTGTTGGGATATTGCGTGCAACTCTGGTCTCCTTCCTATCGGAAAGATGTTGTGAAACTTGAAAGGGTTCAGAAAAGATTTACAAGGATGTTGCCAGGGTTGGAGGATCTGAGCTACAGGGAGTGGCTTAACAGGCTGGGGCTGTTTTCCATGGAGTGTCAGAGGTTGAGGGGTGACTTTATAGAGATTTACAAAATTATGAGGGGCATGGATAGGATAAATAGACAAAGTCTTTTCCCTGGGGTCGGGGAGCCCAGAACTAGAGTGCATAGGTTTAGGGTGAGAGGTGAAACACATACAGGGTGGTATGTGCATGGAATGAGCTGCCAGAGGATGTGGTAGAGGCTGGTACAATTGCAACATTTAAGAGGCATTTGGATGGGTATACGAATAGGAAGGGTTTGGAGGGATAGGGGCCGGTTGCTGGCAGGTGGGGCTAGATTGGGTTGAGATATGTGGTCGGATGGACGGGTTGGACTGAAGGGTCTGTTTCCATGCTGTACATCTCTACGACTCTGTGACTCTAAAGTGTGTTTTGCTTTAAATCCGGTAGTTTGACCAATCAAATTGCACCTGGAATGCAGCACCTCATGTTGAGCTTTAAAATAATAAAAAGTTAGTGTCCAGACTATCTTCTGAATATTTTGAGGGGATTTGGTCGGGTTCTGAACACAATCCTCTGGATAGTCTTGACTGTAGGCCCTCAATATAGTTTTTACAGTTTGATGTCACTGCTCTAATGCTTCCCGTGATTCTGGATGTTACGCAATTGATTTAAACTGTTTTGACTCCTCAGCTGTTCATAATTTCCTTGAATAACTTTGATAGAAAGTTTGAGCCTTATTCCAGTTGCATTTCTCCTGGTTGTCTGTCTCTAGGGGAAAAAAAATCATAGAATCCCTGCAGTGTGGAAACAGGCCCTTCGGCCTAACAAGTCCACACTGACCCTGCAAAGAGTTACCACCCAGACTCACTCCCCCTGCTTGATATTTGCCCCTAGTTAATGCACCTTACCGACACATCCCTGGACACAATGGGCAATTTAGCATGGCCAATTCACCTAACCAGCCCATCTTTAGATTGTGGGACGAAACCAGAGCACCTGGAGGAAACCCACACAGGTACGGGGAGAATATGCAAACTCCACACAGACAGTCTCCCAAGGCTGAAATCGAACCCGGGTCCCTGAGCTGTGAGGCAACACTGCTAACCACTGAGCCACCGTGCTGCCCAAAAATTGAATAATTCTTCTAAACTCCTTTTAGCCATAATATTGCAGATGGAGTGGCCTCTGGAAATCTCGTAGACACATCCATTATGGTCAACAAATACTGACTCTCACTTTTTGTTTTAGGGTTGGGTCCAATGCAATTAATTAAGACTTTTGTTAAAGATTTAACAAATGCTGATTTTATCACTGCCTGACATTTTCCAATTATCTGACATGTCTGGTAAAATGCAACAACATCTTTCTGCAGTCCAGGCCAATAAAGATAAACTTATTTTTTGGCTTGAGTTTTCCTTATTCCCAAATGACCTCCTACTGGTAACTCTCATGGTGCTACCCACAACACCTCCTTTATATCACTCACCAGTTATACAACTTGATGAGCTTCTGCCCATTTTTCACCCACTTGGAACGTGATGGTCTCCATTTCCTCATCAACACTTCATTATAAGATACTGACATTCTGGGATAGCAGAATCATCTTTTTGATACAACTGCTTTATCTTTTCATCTTTCTGTTGTAATTTAGCTAACGTCTCTGAACTAAAAAACATACAGTTTGTTCTCTAACTGTTCTTGCTTTTTCTCAACAACGTTACTGATAATTGAATTTAAACTTCCTTATCTTTTCTCTTTGATTTCTCCTTCTGTTCAACCTGTGGCTTTGTGAACTTGTTATCACACATTCAGGAATAATTCCAGGATAAACAGTTTCTGGAACCAAGAATTTCTCTATTACTCCAACCACTGCGTTTCATCAGACCCTCTAACTTAGGCTGACATGATGGAACACTATGTTTCTCACTATGGACTCCATGGTTACCATATTACCATGTATTCTGGCAATACTCCTTCCAATTAAATATCTCTTTATCTCTCACTATCAAAGATTGACTTGCTCCCGTATTTCTTAAAACCTTTATTCTTTTCCTGCTCCTCTTGGTAAACATGAGGAAACTTTACTCACACAAGTATTGCAAAGTTGGGAAGATTACTTATGGATTTGAAGGCAGGAAGTTAGAATTTAGTGTTTGTAAAATGCTAGGAGCGGAAGGTGGAAGCATTGTGTGGTCCCTTTAAAAGATCATGTGCTTTTTCTGTGGTTAGACATTTAAAATGGATGCCTGTGAACAGCAGCTTGAATGTTTGCAGGTAAACAGAGAGCACCCAAACTGAAACATTATATCAAAAGGACATTCAGTTAGCAGACATTTTTTTCAATACAATAGGCTTTTGAATTTAGCTAATTAATTTGAACCAGGTACTTAGATACAAAAAATCTATTAAATTTAAGTCTGATGATTTTGACAACATGGGACCAATCCTATTGTGTAAAGTATTGATGTGTCATCAAGGGGATAAAGCTAGGGGCCAGTTGGATAAAGACCTCAGAGCTAACTACCCTCCAGCAGAGCCAACAGCCCTCAGTTCTCAAGAGAGAATCATTGGCTCTCACAGCCTCATCTATGTTTTAGAGAAGATTAGATTAGATTAGATTAGATTACTTACAGTGTGGAAACAGGCCCTTCGGCCTAACAAGTCCACACCATGTGCAAACTCCGCAGAGACACGGGGAGAATGTCCAAACTCCGCACAGAGACGGGGAGAATGTGCAAACTCCACACAGACACGGGGAGAATGTGCAAACTCCACACAGTCGCCCGTGGTTGGAATCGAACCCGGGTCCCTGGCGCTGTGAGGCAGCAGTGCTAACCACCCATCTTGTCATACTCCCCAGATATCTACACTGTTTGTGATGCAAACACTTCACTTGCCCTACCTACCAACTTTGTTTGAATCAACAATACCCACATGGTCACAAGCCATTTCATTTGTTTTGCCACTTTCTCAAATGAAACAATGAAGTCTTTTATGGCTTTCTTGTCTAACTTTGGTAACACTTGGAACACTTGGACATATTTAAACAGATTCCTACCAGGCCTTTGGCTATATTGGTTGCTGTTCACCATTGTCCTCATCACTACTCCCCCCTTTTACCTTTGCCTCCGTCACTTGGAATCAACTTGCCTTTTTTCCAAACTCTGAAGTTCAAAATCTCCCTCATTATCCATTTCATCGGCTTTTAATTGTTATGCAAATGCTTTCATTTCCTTTTCATAGTCAAGCTGTTTGAATTCGTTTGTTCTTTGTTCCACTGCAATTCCCTCTCTCCTTTCCTCACAGGCACAGGGAACCTCAACTTCAGCTTGTCTGCCAATTCTGAACACTGGGCCTTATTCACCTTCTATAAACCACCCCAAGTGACTCCATCCACACCCAGGAAATTCCCAGCCACTGAAAGTGCCATTGTTACACAAGACACACTTTATTTAAACCAACTGAATGCAAACAGAGAACTCAACACTCACCACTCACTGTCTTTGAGTCCAGATACAGTCTCACTAATGCTTTGCATAATTCCAGCAATACATCCCTACCTTTCTACACTATTTCTTCAGCAATAAATGCTGACATTCTATTTGTCTCTTCCTCCCTTTTTAAACCATGATGTTATATTTGACACCCTCCAATCCACAGAGTACAGAATTTTGGAAGATGAACCAACACATCCAACACTGCCAGGGCCATTTTCTTTAGTACTCTCGGATGTAGATTATCAAGCTCTGGTGATTTGTCAACTTTTAGCAACATTATTTTGCCAGTACAGTCAGTTCTGCTACAACGTGATAGTTAAATTCCTGTGCAATCCCGTGTCAGAAAAAAATTGCGTAATAGCAGCATCATTTAATCTAATGGGACTGAAATCACATGAGAACCAATATAGGCTTTAAAGGTTTGTGCTTTCAAATCAGTGACCCCAATTCATCAATTGCTTTATAGTGAATTTGCATTAACAAAACGTGCATTAAAGCAAAATGACCTGCACCATTTTCTGACTGCTTTTGAACACAAACTTCGGTTCTGTCAAAGCAGAGCAGAAATAATCCCTGTTTAGTTGAAACAGGACCAAAGTTTGTGTTAAATTCTTTTGCCATTTCTTTGTTCCCCATTATAATTCCCCTGGCTTTTTTATTCTCTTCACTCATTGATATAAGTTTTTATAGTCAGTTTCCATGCTGCTGACTATTTTAACCTTGTACTCTGCTTTTCCCCTCTTGAATAAAGTTTTTGTTTTCATTTGTTAAATTCTAAAATGCTCCTAACCCTCAGGCTGCATTTTCTGGCAGTTTGCCATGTCTCCTCTTTGTATCTGACACTATCCCTAATTCCTTGTGTTGAGCCAGTTTCCTTTATTACTGCTGGACAAGATGGGAATGAATAATTGTTGTAACTCATGTACACGACTTTAGATGTGAATCATTGCTGATCCACCATTAACCCTCTTAGCAAGGTTCCCTCATCCACCCTTTGCAATTCACGTCTCCCACCCTCATCATTCCATTATTTTGATTCGGAGCAGTGGAGGGAGTCCAAAAGCAGGAGACAAGGCTGATGCCCACAATCCTGGCTGTTACTGCAGTAACACTCATGTGAGGAACAAGAGCATGGCCAGAGTGAGGGTACAGCTGATCGGGGAAAGTGGAGGGAATTTGTGGCTGGAGTTGGAGAATGTAGGGGATGTCCTGAATTGATACTTTGCTTCAGTCTTTACGAGTTGAGAGGGAGAATGTGAGGTCTGCCAATGCTGGAGATCAGAGTCAAAAAGTGTGGTGCTGGAAAAGCACAGCCAGTCAGGCAGCATCCGAGGAGCAGGAGAGTCAATGTTTCAAGCATAAGCTCTTCATCAGGAATGTTGATGAGGTATTCCACGTCCATAGATCCCTTGAAATTGCCAACCAAGTTGTTAGGATTGTAAAGAAGGCACATGGTGTGTTCGCTTTCATTATTAGAGATTATGTTTAAGAGTCACGAGGTTATGCTGCAGCTCCATAAAGCCCTGGTTAGACCATACTTGGAATATTGTGTTCAGTTCTGATCGCCTCAGTCTGAGAAGGATATGGACGCTCTGGAGAGGGTACAGAGGAGATTTACCAGGATGCTGTCTGGACTGGAGGGCATGTCTTATGAAGAAAGGTTGAGGGAGCTAGGGCTTTACTCATTGGAACGAAGAAGGATGAGAGGTGATTTGATAGATGTGTACAAGATGGTGAGAGACATAGAGTGAATAGCCAGAGACTTTTTACCAGGGTGGAAATGGCTATCATGGAGGGTCATAATTTTCAGGGGATTGGAGGAGGTTTAGGAGAGATGTGAGAGGTGGGTTCTTTACTCAGAGAGTGATGGGTACATCACTGCCAGCAGTGGGAGTAGAGTCAGATACATTAGGGATATTTAAGCACCTCTTGGATAGGCACATGGATGATAGTAAAATGTAGGGTATGTGGGTTAGTTTGATGTTAACAGCAGGATAAAAGTTTGGAACAAAATCGAGGGCCGAAGGGCGTGTACTGTACAGTTCAATGTTCTTGGCCTGGGACAGTGAGGGGTTCACGGAGGGTGGGTCACTGCCGGGTGGGCAATGTTGTGGGTGACAGTGGGAATGTAGTCACTGGTTTTCACTGAATATCCTCTCCCCCATTCCCGAGACTGGGATCCCCAGACCCTGTGTGAACCACTTCATGACCATTCTCCCTGAGCCCACTGGGATTTAATGGGGCTCAGGGACTCAGCCCTGGGTTGTGTGGGTCCCCGGAGCCTCCTGAACACCTCCCCGGGTAGAGGTTACTGGGAGAGGCCACCCACCCACCCGCTAACCCCCTCCGGGGGGGGGGTGGGGAGGGGGCTCCATTCAACTCCGACCTGAGAGGCTTCCCCATGGGAGAGGGGCTCCCGAAATGCAGGGAGCCCACACCCTGTGTCCTGCCAACGGGAGAAAGGTCAGTTTTCCCTGTGTCTGTTTCGCAGCGAGTAACTAAACCTGTCTGTGTCTGATCTCCCTTGGGAATAGGGAGAGTGGATTCCCAGAATGTTGCTGATCCTTTTCTCCATCTCCCTGTGTTTTTCCCGGGTCTCTCCCGGTAAGTACAGAATTCAGCTTTCCATTCTCTCTCTCTCTCTCTCTCTCTGTGTCTGGGGTGAATGTGAATCTCTTGGGGAGAGTTTGAAATGGGGGATGTTTGACCAGCCGCCTGTTATACAGCCAGCCTGATCTTTTACACATTGAAGGCAGCACAGTCTGGGAGACTCTGATGGGATTTGTGTCCAGGTCTCCTGACAACAGGACGTAGAAACCCCGAGATCAGAGAGGCTCCGAGCAAATGGGAAATGGTTCCAATGGAGAATTTTACTTTTTACATGGATTGGGAGAAGCTCCGTTGTTCCTAATTTCAAAACTTCTTCTGTTCCTGTTCTTGTAAGGCAGTAATGGAATGTGATTCGAGACAGAAAAAACTGCAGATGCTGGAATCCAAAGTACACAGCCAGGAGACTGGAAGAACACCGCAACCCAGGCAGCATCAGGAGGTGGAGAGGGCAATGTTTTGGGTGTAACCCTTCTTCAGGATTGCGGGTGGGTGTGGGGGGAGCTGCAGATAAAGGGGGAGGTAGGGTGGTGAAGTGGGGATGGGTGAAGACAGGTGGAGGGTATGACCTGGCTGGTCAATGGGAGGAATGAATCCAGGCGGCAGAGGGCAGTGGAAGATAGGGGAGGGGCTGGGAAGATAGTCGGAAGATGGAGAGGGAGGTTATTTGAATCTGGAGAACTCAATGCCGAGTCCTCCGGGCTGGAGTCTGCCCAGGTGGAAGATGAGGTGTTGTTCCTCCAATTTGCGCTGTAGCTCATTTTGGCAATTGAGGAGGCCAAGGATGGTCATGTTGGAAAGGGAGTGGTTGGAGGAATTGAAATGGGCGGTGACTGAGAGGATTGTCATGTTGGAAAGGGAGTGGTTGGGGGAATTGTAATGGGCGGTGACTGGGAGGATGGTCATGTTGGAAAGGGAGTGGTTGGGGGAATTGAAATGGGCGGTGACTGGGAGGATGGACATGTTGGAAAGGGAGTGGTTGGGGAATTGAAATGGGCGGTGACTGGGAGGGTGGTCATGTTGGAAAGGGAGTGGTTGGGGGAATTGAAATGGGCGGTGACTGGGAGGATGGTCATGTTGGAAAGGGAGTGGTTGGGGGAATTGTAATGGGCGGTGACTGGGAGGATGGTCATGTTGGAAAGGGAGTGGTTGGGGGAATTGAAATGGGCGGTGACTGGGAGGATGGACATGTTGGAAAGGGAGTGGTTGGGGGAATTGAAATGGGCGGTGACTGGGAGGGTGGTCATGTTGGAAAGGGAGTGATCTCATCTTTCCAGGAAGATTCAACCCCCAGCAGAAAGGACCTCCCAGAATGGAGAGTTGGAATGTTGAAATGGAGCTGATTTTCCAAATGGTCTGAAGTGTTCGTCTGATTATCTAAGTATTAAAATGGATTTTATTTAATTACTGTTCTTAACAAAATTGAACTGATATTTCCAGTATTCTGAAATCAACATGACTTTTAATCACGTTTCTTTTGACATGACGCGAAAGGAATTTAAATCAGTTTGAGCTGGATAAGACTTTTAAACACAAATTGGATTTTACACCAAGTTACCCGCCTTGTAAATTTTAAGGTAAAAGACTCTCCAACATGGTGACGCGGGCGATCAGTTGATGTGTAACATGGTGAAGGAGATGACTGAATTGTTCAAATCCCATTTCCCAGAGTGTGGACAAGTCAGAGATCATATTACAATTCTGTCTTGTTAACGTCTCAAGGATTGTGTGGGTCATTCAGCTGGTGGGCCTGCCCTTTCCTCCCTCCAATAGCTGCTGGGTCACCAGTCAGTGAAGTATTCCTGATTCCCAGCAGCTGCCTGGCCCCCTCTTCACACTCATTCAGATCCTTCCGAAAGGGTGTTCCCCCTCCACCCCCACACCTCCCCCACCCCAGGGAATGAAGACTCCCAGACATTATCAACCATCCAACTCTGAACACACATTCAATAAACACTTTGTCCATCCTGGTTAGTTTGGGGAAGGCTTGTTGGGGAGTTGGATGGTCTTCACTCCCCCAGTTCACATTGAACTGAAGCTCAACACCTGCTGGTTCCAAGAGCCACAAGCTGCTGAATGAATGAACTAAACCTTTCCTGTGAAATTCATTCATGAAGAATGTGGACAAATCGACCAGAAACAATGATTTATTTTTACACACCACAGTTATCAGTATTTGCAGCTAAACATCTGTTCCTATTTATCATCAATGTTTATAACCATAAATACGTCATTGTGGTAAGAAAATAAAGGGACAATATAGAAGAGATCAAGTTTGCTCAGACTGGTTAAAGTACAAAACAGATCAGTTCAGCTTCATATTGGTTAGAATAAAAACTGAACAGCAAGAGGGAAATGGTGAGATTCTTTGTTAACACAAAAAAGACATTTACAAAGTTTATACAGATATTATCACTAACAATTGTTGACAAAAAGTGCAGAATTGATCCACTTCCTGCATTACAGAAACTCGCTCAGGGGGAGTTCAGGATGTTGGTTCATTTCAGGTCAATCACTGACCCACTGAAGACAGTGAGGATGAGAAAGTGTGAGGGAGAAACCATCTGTGAAGATCCCTCTGACGGTGACACTGCTCACATTTCTGAGACGGGATGGAAACACGACTTGAGAAGGTCTCTCTTGAAGAATCAGGATCCAAACCTGGGGATCTGGGATTCATTGCTCAATCTGTGGAAACAGAATTACAGGAAAATATCGATCTCAGTCCCGAATGAACTGGGTGTGAGCAATGAGCTGTAATTCTGTGTGTCCATGTTCACACTGGAACAGGAGAATCCTGTTATCCCGCAATGAGGCTCGAGGAATGTCCTGCAGTGGGGCCCAGGAAACCCACAAGGTCAGGAATGGACAGACACAAGGCAATCACTTCAGGGTGGGGAGGGGAGAGAATTAATCTGACAGGGTTTAACAGTGACTGGGAGGATGGGACAGGGTCAGGAGGGGAGGGGAATTAGTCTGACAGTGTTTAACAGTGACTGGGAGGGTGGACAGGGTTAGGAGGGGAGGGGAATTAGTCTGACAGGGTTTAACAGTGTCTGGGAGGGTGGGACAGGGTTAGCAGGGGAGGGGAATTAGTTTGACAGGGTTTAACAGTGTCTGGGAGGGTGGGACAGGGTTAGGAGGGGAGGGGAATTAGTCTGACAGGGTTTAACAGTGTCTGGGAGGGTGGGACAGGGTTAGGAGGGGAGGGGAATTAGTCTGACAGGGTTTAACAGTGTCTGGGAGGGTGGGACAGGGTTAGGAGGGGAGGGGAATTAGTCTGACAGGGTTTAACAGTGTCTGGGAGGGTGGGACAGGGTCAGCAGGGGAGGGGAATTAGTCTGATAGGGTTTAACTGTGTCTGGGAGGGTGGGACAGGGTCAGGAGTGGAGGGGAATTTGTCTGACAGGGTTTAACAGTGTCTGGGTGGGTGGGACAGGGTCAGGAGAGGAGGGGAATTAGTCTGACAGGGTTTAACTGTGTCTGGGAGGGTGGGACAGGGTCAGGAGTGGAGGGGAATTTGTCTGACAGGGTTTAACAGTGTCTGGGAGGGTGGGACAGGGTCAGGAGAGGAGGGGAATTAGACTGACAGGATACTAATGAGAGAGGGTCATGTCGTTTTGTGGTTAGTTGGTGTTCATGTATCCTGGTGACTAGTTTTCTGCCAGTTTGTCCGATGTTGTGTTTGTTACAGTTCTTGCATGGTATTTTGTAAATGACATTCGTTTTGCTAGTTGTCTGTACAGGGTTTTCAAGTTCAATAGCTGCTGTTTTAGTGTGTTGGTGGGTTTGTTGACTACCATGATGTCAAGGGGTCTGAGTAATCTGGCAGTCATTTCCCAGATGTCTTTGATGTCGGGGTGAGTGGCTACGATTTCTGGATGTGTTTTGTCTGCTTGTTTGGGTTTGTTGCTGAGAAATCAGTGGACTGTGTTCATTGGATAGCCATTCTTTTTGAATACACACTTATGGGATTTCGGTGAAGCAGTGTTACTTCTGCAATCATAATTTCTTATGCAAGGTAAATGAACTCACACCAGTGTATAATTGTTTCAGCCAAGAGCTGAGTTAACAAGAATGAAACTATGTGAAGTAAATACATAATTGTTTTTGTATTGGCTAAAATGTGCATACAAGAATGAAATGTGCCTGCAAACAATGGTAGATGTTACAGACAAATAGAGAAGGTGTTGTGCGGGGAGCAGGTGTAGGTTAAGCTAGATATGCCTGTCCAAAAGGTTACAAGCATCTGTTTGCCGCTTCTGCAAAAACAAAAAAAGACCACAATCAGGCGGTCATAACGCTCAGTGTGAATAAAGAATGGAAGGAAATATTGCTTTAGCAAGCAAGGAAGCAGATGGCAGTGGACGAGGATATATAACAATAGACCACAGAGGGATGTGGTGAAACAGCCAAGCAGGACATACATTTTGTTATGCACAAGGCCGGATGAGGCCAGAGATAAACAGTCGGGTTTAGAGTAGTGGGAGATGTAAACAGGGAAGGAGCAATGGGAGGAGGGAAAGAGAAATGAATTGTATTTAAGATATTAGATTTTAGATTACATTACAGTATGGAAACAGGCCCTTCGGCCCAACAAGTCCACACCGACCCGCCGAAGCGCAACCCACCCATACCCCTACATTTACCCCTATACCTAACACCACGGGCAATTTAGCATGGCCAATTCACCTGACCCTGCACATCTTTGGACTGTGGGAGGAAACCGGAGCACCCGGAGGAAACCCACGCAGACACGGGGAGAATGTGCAAACTCCACGCAGTCAGTCGCCTGAGGCGGGAATTGAACCCGGGTCTCTGGCACTGTGTGGCAGCAGTGCTAACCACTGTGCCGCCGTGCCGCCCACTGTATATGTATTTGCTAAACTCTGTGTGTCTATTTTAGACACCACACTTGCAAGTGTATAATAAACGATACTGCTGCTTCAGATCTTGTCTCGGACTGAAATTATTGATGTGAGTGAATTTCGTTTCTCACAATGGTCCGGGTGATTTTCCTCTACTCTGTGTAGTTCTTCTGGGCTGCAGTGTTGGCTCATTGAAATAATGTTCTAATGCAGCTTCGTTTGTGGGTGTTGGGATGATTGCTTCTGTTGTTCAATATTTGGTCCACAAACCCACCAATACACTAAAACAGCAGCTAATAAACTTGAGAAACCCGATACAGACAACAAGCAAAACTAATGTCATTTACAAAATACGATACAAGGACTGTAACAAACACTACATTGGACAAACAGGCCGAAAACTAGCCACCAGGATACATGACCACCAACTAGCCACAAAAAGACATGATCTTCTCTCACTAGTGTCCTCTCATACGACTGATGAAACTCTGGAAATGAACCATCCAGCTCAGCGAGCAAACCTACATTCAAAACCTCAACCTAAGCTGCAAATCTTCTCAAAACACGCTAATCTCTCTCATTCAATCGATATTCAGTCAGTGAGGATGTGAGTGTGTGCGGTGGGTTTACTGATCGATATTAGACCTGGCCTGGGTCAATCAATCAAAGGAAGATCAGACAGGGAACAAGATATGTCTTTAAGTGCGTATGTGTGTGTGGGGATTCAATCAGTTCCATTCCCCACAGTGCCCTGTACTCCCAGTACTGGAGATTCCCTCACTTCACACTGTCCCCTCAGTTCCACATTCCCCTCTCTCTGATTCTTACCTCTCCACGGCCTTTTCCAGACGATTATTCCAAATATTGCAGCCATTGCAGAGACTAATCCAATCAAAAGTACATGATGGATACGTTCCACACTGTTTTGTTGGATTTCTGAAACACAATGTAATAAATCACCATTGCCTGTGTTCCCATTTCCAGTCCCAGTTCTGTATTGATTGGGACAATTGGGACAATTGTTACAGATCCTGCCCATTGGGAACTGATGGGATTAGTTGACACATTGTATTGACCTCACCCAAATTCACTCTCCAAATGCCTGTTCCTTCATCAATTACACACACACACACAGACACACACACTCCAATCCCTTACCCCACTGATAGAGCTGGGCCTCTGCCAGGCTGCTGTGTTCAATGTGACAGGAGTATTGATCCTCATCCCCAACATTGATCTCAATCTCTTTCTGGATCTGATGGGTCCCATCGTGGTTCGGTCGAACCCCTGAGGATTGGGTCTCAGACATGACCTCTCCATTCCTTAGCCAGGTCACCTCGGTGTCTACAGGATAAAACCCAGTGACCAGGCAGGAGAGAGTGAGCGGCTTGTCCTGACCATTGGGCTCCCTCCTGGAGATGAACACTTCAGGCTGAACTGTGATGGGAAAGGGTGAAATCACAAACAACAGACAGACACTGAATGGAATGGGAGAGCGGTTTCATAGATCAGTGAGGTTAGATCAGAACATGGATCAAAACTGAAACACATACCTTTTCTTCTGAAATATTCCTTTCCAACTTCCAGATATCTCTTTAAATATTCAACACATTCTTCTTCCAGGTGTCTTTTCCAGTAATTGTTCCAGGAATCATCAGAATCCCATTTCTCTTTAGTCATCACTGCGATGGGATTGGATGCGATCCATCTCATTCTGTCTGGGTCTAAACTGATAAAGTCCTTTCCATCAAATCCAAATCTCATCGATCTCTGAATGCTGCCATCATCACTGACCTCAACAGTAGTTATCCGTTGAAAAATGTGAATTCCTGTTGGTGATCAAACAGTTATAGATAATTAATAATAAATTTTACCAGAGGAACAATCTGATCAAAGGTGAATGGGAATCCTGTATCAGGCCCAGGGGGAGGGGGGTTACACATGGTGCTAATCCCCAGGGCCTGTGCTGTCAGAGGGGCCCAGACTCAGGCAGTACTGCCCCTTTCTCCAGCGGCTGCCTCGCACCTCAACCTGGAGCAGGTAAGGACGGGTTCTCCGATCCGCGTCAGAATTCTGGCGCTCACATTCCCACGGTCTGGGAATGACAGGCCCATTCCATGTGGTTATGTGTTTCGTTCACAGGCTGCATTCTGGGGGATATAGTCTGTGACTGTCCGTGACCACTCTGTCAGCCTCCCACAGGCACTGGCCCACGATCGGACTCAGTATATTATTTATAAGGACACTTTCCCTGCATGGGGCTGTGAAATCTGAGCATGGTGGAACTGAGATGAAGGTAGAATATAGAATATAAATATTACCGCGCAGTACAGGCCCTTCGGCCCTCGATGTCGTGCCAATCTGTGAAACCAATCTGAAGCCCATCTAACCAACACAATTCCATTCTCGTGCATATGTCTCTCCCTTGAACATTTAAATGCGCTTAAAGTTGGCAAGTCTACTACTATTGTAGGCAGTGTGTTCCACGCCCCTACTACTCTCTGAGTAAAGAAACTACCTATGATATCCATCCTATATTTGTCACCCCTTCTGCTAGCCATCACCATCTGAGGAAAAAGGCTCTCATTGTCCACTCTGTTTCACTCTCTGATTACTTGTATGTCTCAATTAAATCGCCTGTCAACCCTCTTCTCTCCAATGAAAACAGCCTCAGTTCCCTCAGTCTTTCCTTGTAAGACCTTCCCTCCATAACAAGCAACATCCTCGTAAATTTCCTCTGAAACCTTTCCAAAGTTTCCACATCCTTCCCAGAATGCGGTGACCAGAACTGTACACAATCCTCCAACTACAGCCACACCAGAGATTTGTACAGCTGCAGCATGACTTCATGGTTCCAAAACTCAATAGTAATAAAAGCTAGCACACTGTATGCCTTCTTAACAACCTTATCCAACCTGGGTGGCAACTTTCAAGGGTCTGTGCACATGGTTACCGAGATCTGGCTGCTCGTCATTTTTACCAAGAATCCTTCCATTTGCCAGTACTCTACATTCCTGCTGCTCCTTCCAAAGTGAATCACCTCACACATTTCCGCATTAAACTCCATTTGCCACCTCTCAGCCCAGCCCTGCATCTTATCTATGTCCCTCTGTAACCTGCAACATCCTTCTGCACTATCCACAACTCTACCGATGAGCATAATCCACATATTTACTAATCCATCCTTCTGTGCCCTCATCCAGGTCATTTATTAAAATGACAAACAGTAGTGGACCCAAAACAGATCCTTGCTGTATACCATTAGTAACTGAACTCTAGGATGAACGTTTCCCATCAACCACCACCCTCTGTCTTCTTTAGCTGGCCAATTTCTGTTCCAAATTGCTAAATCACCCTCACTTCTATGCCACCAGATTTGTGCAATAACATACTGTGGGGAACCGTATCAAACACCTTACTGAAATCCATATACACCACATCAACCACTTTATCCTCATCCACCTGTTTGGTCACTTTCTCAAAGAACTCAATAAGGTTTGTGAGGCACGAACTACCCTTCACAAAACCGTGTTGAATATCCCAATCAACTGATTCCTTTCCAGATAATTACCTCTTATAACACTTTCCAACACTTTACCCACAACCGAAGTAAGGCTCACTGGTCTATAATTACCAGGGTTGTCTCTGTTCCCCTTCGAGAACAAGGGGACAACATTTGCTATTCTCCAGTCTTCTGGCACTATTCCTGTAGACAATGATGACATAAAGATCAAAGCCAAAGGCTCGGCAACCTCCTCCCTGGCTTCCCAGAGAATCCTACGATAAATCCTATCTCACCCGGGAAGCTTGCAGAGTTTTACACTTTCCAGAATTACAACCCCTCCTCCTTGTGAACCTCAATCCCATCGAGTCTAGTAGCCTTTATCTCAGTATTCTCCTCGACAACATGGTCTTTTTCTTGTGTGAATACTGACGAAAAATATTCATTTAGCACTTTCCCTATCTCTTCTGACTCCACACGCAACTTCCCATTACTGTCCTTGATTGGCCCTGATCTTACTGGAGTGTCATTCTTTTATTCCTGATATACTGATTGAAAATTTTAGGGTTTTCCGGGATCCTATCTGCCAATGACTTCTCATGTCCCCTACTGGCTTTTCTTAACGCTTTCTGTAGGTCTTTCCTGGCTAACTTGTAATTCTCAAGTGCCCTAACTGAGCCTTCATGTCTCATCCTAACATAAGCCTTCTTCTTCCTCTTGCCAAGAGATTCAACTTCCTCTGTAAACCACGGCTCCTGCGTTCAACAAGTTCCTCCCTGCCTGGCAGGTACATACTTACCAAGGACCCGCAGTAGCTGTTCCTTGAATATCTCAATTGTGCCAAACCCCTGCAGTTTCCTTCCCTATCTTTTGAATCCAAAATCTTGCCTAATTGCATTGTAATTGCCCTTCCCCCAGCTATAACTCTTGCCCTTCGGTGTGTACCTATCCCTTTCCATCACTAAAGTAAACATAACTGAATTGTTGTCACTATCATCTGGCTGGGTTCATTACCCAGTACCAAATCTAATGTGGCCACGCCCCTTGTTGCCCTGTCAACATAATGTGTCAGAAAGCCCTCTTGCACACATTGGACACAAAATGACCCATTTAAAGTGCTTGAACTGTCGTATTCCAAGCCAATATTTGTAAAGTTAAACGTCTCCATAACAACTACCCTGTCACACTCGCTCCTATTGAGAAACATCATCCTTTCCTCTGCATCTCTGGAACTATTCAGAGGCCTATAGAAAACTTCCAACAGTGTAACCACTCCTCAGTACTCCCTCAGTAGACGGGTCTTCAAATGTCCTTTCTGCTCCCGCAATACTGTCCTTGACTAACAATGCCACACTTGCCCCTCTTTACCATCTTCACTGTTCTTACTGAAACATCAAAATCCCGGAACCTGCAACAACCATTCCTGTCCCTGCTCTAGCCATGTCTCTGAAATGGCCACAACATCGAAATCCCAGGTACCAACCCATGCTGCAAGGTCACCCACCTTATTCCGCATGATCCTGGGATTGAAGTAGTCACACTTCAAACCAACTTCTTGCTTGCTGATGCCCTCTTCAAACCTTAGTTCAGATCTCACTACTCTCAAATTCCTGTATCTCGAACTACAATTTGAGTTCACATCCCCCTCCTGAATTAGTTTAAACCCTCCCAAAGAGCATTAGCAAATTCCCCCCACCCATGATATTGGTATCCCTCTGGTTCAGGTGAAGAGAATCCTGTTTGTAGAGGTCCCACCTACCCCAGAAAGAAGCCCAATTATCCAGGTGTCAGAAACCCTCCCTCCTGCACCATCCCTGTAGCCATGTGTTCAATTCCTCTCTCTCTCCCTATTTCTCACCTCGCTAGCATGTGACACAGGCGACTAACCAGAGATAACAACTCTGTCCAATCTCTAAGCTTGCACCCTAACTCCCTTTCTTCCTTAAATTCCCATCTCTCTCCCTACCTATGTCATTGGTGCCTATGTGGACCACGACTTGGGGATGCTCCACCTCGTCCTCAAGGATCCCGAAAACACGATCTGAGACGGCATGAACCCTGGCACCTGGGGGTCAATACACCAACCGTGAGTCTCTCTCACTCCCACAAAACCTCCTGTTTGTCCCCCTAACTACAGAGTGTCCAATGACTAATGGTCTGCTCCTCGTCCCCCTTCCCTTTCTGAGCAATAGGGACAGACTCTTTGCCAGAGACCTGTGCCCCATTGCTTACCCCTGGTAGATCTCTTTAAGTTACTTACTATGTGTGTTCATTGCTTTCTGTCAGTTTTATAAATGATTTGGATGTGCATATAGGTGGGAATGGTTAGTAATGTTTCATTTGTAGATGACACCAAAAGAGGAAATGTAGTGGGCAGTGAGGAAGGTTATCTCAGAGTACGATGGGATCTTGATCAGATGGGCTGAGGAGTGGCAGATGGCGATTAATTTAGATAAAAGCGAGGTGTTGCATTTTGGGTAAATCATAGCAGCATTTACATAGTTAATGGTAGGGTGCTGGGGAGTGTTGCCAAACAAACAGACCTTGGGGTGTAGGGTCATAGTTTCTGAAGGTGGAGTTACAGATTGACAGGATAGTGAAGAAGGTGTTTGGTCTCCTTGCCTTTATGAGTCAGTGGATTGAGTACAGGAGTTGGGATATCATGTTGCAGCTGTACAGGACATTGATTCAGTCACTTTCCGAATGCTGTGTTAAATTCTTGACTTCGTGCTATTTGAAACATGAAAGGGTTCAGAAAAGATTTACAAGGTTTGGAGCTATAGGGAGAGACTGAATAGGTTGGGGCTATTTTCCCTGAAGTGTTGGAGGCTGAGGGGTGACCTTTTAGAAGTTTTATAAAACCATCCTATCTGTTGTGAAACTTGAAAGGGTTCAGAAAAGATTTACAAGGATGTTGCCAGGGTTGGAGGATCTGAGCTACAGGGAGAGGCTGAACAGGCTAGGGCTGTTTTCCCTGGAGCGTCGGAGGCTGAGAGGTGACCTTATAGAGGTTTACAAAATTATAAGGGGCATGGATAGGATAAATAGACAAAGTCTGTTCCCTGGGGTCGGGGAGTCCAGAACTAGAGGGCATAGGTTGAGGGTGAGAGGGGAAAGATATAAAAGAGACCTAAGGGGCAACCTTTTCACGCAGAGGGTGGTACGTGTATGGAATGAGCTGCCAGAGGATGTGGTGGAGGCTGGTACAATTGCAACATTTAAGAGACATCTGGATGGGTATATGAGTAGGAAGGGTTTGAAGGGATATAGGCCAGGTGCTGGCAGGTGGGACTAGATTGGGTTGGGATATCTGGTCAGCATGGATGGGTTGGACCGAAGGGTTTGTTTCCATGCTGTACATCTCTATGACTCTATGACTCTCTGTTACTGCATAGGGCCAGGTTTGAAGAAACAGAAATACTCACATAACAGGAAGAACCAAGTTGTGTGACATTGTCTGGTGTCAGGGCTCCCATGACTGAGCGGCACAAAATGGCTGCTGGCTGCCCATGGTTAATGCAGCAGGACATGGCTGACAGTAGTTACAGCACTTCGGACAATGTTTGCTTCACGTAGCCTTCACATGTAGGACAATAGTAACTCTGTATAATCAAGGTTACTGACTGAGAGAGAAGGTGCAGCTGCAGTTGCTTTCTTGGTTAAGAACATTTCATGCTAATTAGTTGTTTCTCTTGAATTATTTAATCAATCTGTTACAACAGAAAAATCAATCAGCCAGATCTTACCAGACGTCTGGTTTGTCCTCTTCATTATTGTGCTCATAGTTTCCTTCGCCATGTTTCCATGTTTGTCCACCTGGTCGGTGATATAATTCCAGAAATTCATATCGCAGAATTCTGCCATGAACTGCTGTCTGGGGATGTACCGTTGGGTTTTACTGTCACGTGAACCGATTATAACTCCATTGACTATTGCACTGTTTGTAACCTCAGGAAAACCCTTCAATCCAGCAACAATTGTGTAAATCCGAGTGAGTGCATTAGTCTCTATAAAGCAAACAATGAAAGCAGCGAGTTACTCAACACCAACATAAACATTATATTAATGTACCTGGGCTACAAAACCAGAATCACCTCACAGACATCAGGGACATCACTAATGTGAGACTGCCCTCAAAATCACTTTCAACATGTTATATCAGTCAAGGTCAGGCTGAAAACAATTATACACACTTCCAGGTGGTCAAAGTGAGGCCTATCCACACAGTGACAATCTCCAATAACCCACCAAATTACAACACTGTCAGAATCCTGTCTGATATAATCAACAGAATCAGATTCAACTGGGTCAGAATTAGCTGCTGCAGTCTCTCAGAACAGGGAGTAAACACAGAATCAGGGTCACTCAGATACTCGATGGAGTCAGTGTGGACACAGGGAAGAGATTGGCACCATAATCCAGGGATTGGAATGTTAAACAGAAAATCATGAACCTGGAACAGGAACCTGGGACACACCTAGTGTATCACTAACCTGGAACAATATCCCAGGAAAACTTGAAGCAAGATTTTGGCCATGGTCCATCTGGACTGAGGAATTGACAATAACTCAAGAGCAGATTTATCACCATAACCAGGAAAGATGTGGTGTGAATGAATCTGGATTGAAATGAAGAGAAACAGGAATATTTTGGGAGGATGAAGTGTGAGACTGTGGGGGACAGTCACTGTGTGAACAGTCTCTCTGTCAAACAGGTGATGGATAATCCAAAGCAGATCCTCACTGTCCTTCACTGAGCTTTTTAATCAGCCCTTTATACACAGCCAGTAGGATGTTGGTGTCTGAGATAACCCGGCCTATTCAACCATGAGGGCATCATAGCTGAGCCTGGGCTGGGTTAAACATGGAGTCTCCTTCTTCTCCCCACAGTGTTTACAAGACTTTAGACCAGGAATGATGAAGCTGTTTGGCTTCTCCCAATCGATGTGAAAATTAAAATTGTCCATTGGAACCATTTCCCATTTGCTCGGAGCTTCTCTGATCTCGGGGTTTCTACATTCTGCTGTCAGGAGACCTGGACACAAATCCCATCAGAGTCTTCCAGACTGTGCTGCCTTCAATGTGTAAAAGATCAGGCTGGCTGTATAACAGGCGGCTGGTCAAACATCCCCCATTTCAAACTCTCCCCAAGAGATTCACATTCACCCCAGACACAGAGAAAGAGAGAGAGAGAGAGAATGGAAAGCTGAATTCTGTACTTACTGGGAGAGACCCGGGAAAAACACAGGGAGATGGAGAGAAGGATCAGCAACATTCTGGGAATCCACTCTCCCTATTCCAGTCAGGGATTGGGAATAAAAAGTGATAGGAAAATATCTGCTGTTCACAAACTGAAAAATTAACAAAATAAACATTCTTTCCTACCCATAATGCCATTTCCTGATCGACAAAGTAATTTGATAATTTGCTGAACTTGAAGTTGCCGAACCAGTCTCAGTCCCAGTCTCAGTAAAAAACCCAATAAAGAGATGAACAGATTTCTGTCACCAGTTCCCAGGGAGACCAGACACAGACAGGTTGAGTTCCTCGCTGTGAAACAGACACAGGGAAAACTGACCTTTCTCCCATTGGCAGGACACAGGGTGTGGGGTCTTTGTGGGATAACCTTCGGCAGGTCGGGGGGGACTTGTTGGGCCAAATGGCCTGTCCCCATACTGTAGGGAGTCTATGAATCCATGATTCTAAAAACAGCCGTCTCATGTTCATATGAACTTGTCCCAGAAGCTGACAGAAAACAATTTCAAAATCTAATGGAAGAACTTGATTAAAGTTTGAAAAAATCAAACAAAGTAACATTGCGAAGTGGATAAGGCCATGAAAATACATCAGACACATATCACAGTCTTGGAGAGACGACTTTGTTGGAGTTCAAGAATTCACTTTGTGAAGTATTGGCAACTCATGATGAAGAGCAGAGAGTTAAAACTGCGAAGAATTTCCTTGTGTTATAAAGTGGAGGTTGCCTCCACCACCCCCCCAATCCCCCCCAATCCCCCCCATCCCCCCCATCCCCAAAGAGGAATACCTCACTTCATAATCTGTAAAAGGGGGTGTGCAGAGTGGTGTACCTCAGCAACTTCAAGTGGTTCAATAAAATAAATCCCTGACACTCACTTTAAAATCAACTCGTTACCATCTATTTATCTCACTCGAACAGTGAACAAATTAACTAAACTATTAATAAGCAGAATTAATCCCGATTAACTTCTAACTATTCCCAATTACAGCAAGATTCTAATGGTATGCTGTTCCAATAAAGAACAGTCCCACTTATACATAAAAAAAATTTAGACTCTCAAAATTACATTCATGTTGCGTGCCTTCTGGAATATTCTGTGCCTTCTCCAACAATTCTTCTGTCAGGAATATTAACTAGCTGTACCACTGGTACCATTTTTATTTTAATGGCACTTTCTCTAAGACATAGATGAGGCTGTGAGAGCTAGTGATTCTCTCTTAAGAGCTGAGGGCTGTTGGCTCTGCTGGAGGGCAGTTAGCTCTGGGGTCTTTATACAACTGCTCCCTACCTTCATCTCCTTGATGACATATCAATGTTTCACACAATAGGATTGGAACTCTGTCGTTAAAATCATCAGACTTAAACTTAATAGATTTTTGGTATCTAAGTACCTGTTCAAATTAATTGGCTAAATTCAAAAGCCTGTTGTCTTGAAAAAATAACTGGTGTTTAGCCTGCTAACTGTATAGTCTTTCAATATAGTGTTTCAATTTGGGTGCTCTCTGTGGATTTGCAAACCTTCAAGCTGCTGTTCACAGACATCCATTTTAAATCTCTAAACATAGAAAAAGTACTAGATTTTTAAAGGGACCAAGCAATGCTTTCCCCCACACCCCTAGCCTTTTACAAATACCAAATTCTAACTTTCTACCTTCCAATCCACAAGTACTCTCTTCAACTTTGCAGCACGAGCAGGAAAAGAAATTAAGATTTTTAGAGATATGGGAGCAAGTCAATCTTTGCTAGGGAGAGATACAGAGATGTGTAATTAGAAAAAAGTATTGCTAGAATACATGGAGTCCATGGTGAGAAACATAGTGTTCTTTCATGTAAGGTGAAGTTAGCGGGTCTGATGAAAAGTGGTGGATGGAGTAACAGAGAAATTCTCGGTTCCAGAACAGTTGATTCTGGAATGATTCCTGAATGTGTGATAACAAGGTCACAAAGCCACAGGTTGAACAGAAGGAGAGATCGAAGAGAAAAGATAAGCAAGTTAAAATTCAATTATCAGAAACTATATTTGTTCCATTTGTTGAGAAAAAGCAAGAACAGTTGGAGAACAAAGCATACGTTTTCTAGCTCAGAGATGTTAGCGAAATTACAACAGAAAGGTGGAAAGATAACACAGTTTTACCGAAAAGGTGAATCTGCGCCTGTCCCACAATGTCACTCTCTTAAAAATGAAATGTTAATGAGGAAATGGAGACCATCACATATTCAAGTGGGTGAAAAATGGGCAGAAGCTCATCAAGTTGTATTACTGGTGTGTGATATAAAGGAGGTGTTGTGGGTAGCACCATGAGAGTTACCAGTAGAAGGTCATTTGGAAGTAAGGAAAATAGAAGTTTATTTTTATTGGCCTGGACTGCAGAAAGATGTTCGGCGAAAGTGAGGACTGCAGATGCTGGTGATCAGAGGCAAGGTTACAGTGGTGCTGGAAAAGCACAGCAGGTCAGGCTGCATCCGTGGAGCAGGAAAATCCATGGTTCTGGCAAAAGCCCTTCAAAATGTTGTTGCATTTTGCCAGACATGTCAAGCATGTCAGATAATTGGAAAACGCATTCATTGATCAAACCAACACCCTTAATACCTATTCCAGCATTTGATGAATCTTTTACAAAAGTTTTAATTATTTGCAACAGACCCAACCCTAAAACAAAAAGTGGGGATCAGTATTTGTTGACCATAATGGATGTGTCTCTGAGATTTCCAGAGGCCATTCCAGAATGAGATAGCATGGCTGAAAGGAGTGTAGAAGAATTACTCAGTATTTTTCCCTCGTTACAGACAACCCGTAGAAATGCAATTGGAACAAGGATCAAATTTTACATCAAAGTTATTCAAGGAAATTATGAAGAGCTCAGGCATCTAAATAATTTAAATCAATTGTGTACCATCCAGAAATGAGGGAGCATTAGAACAGTGACATCAAACTTTAAATTGAATTGAATTTATTGTTACGTGTACCGAGGCACAGTGAAAAGCTTTGTCTTGCGAGCAATACAGGCAGATCACAGACTTAAATCGCATAAATAGTAAATAATAGGTAAACAGCGGCTAAAACAAAAACACAGGTACAGGCGAATGTTAAGAGTTTGTGAGTCCATTCGGTATTCTAACAGCAGTCGGGTAGAAACGGTTTTGAAACCAGCTGGTGAATGTGTTCAGGCTTCTGTACCTTCTCCCTGATGGTAGAGGTTATAGAAAAACATTGCCAGGGTAGGATGGATCTTTGAGAATGCTGGCGGCCTTTCCTTGACAGTGGGCCTGGTAGATGGATTCGAAAGATGGGAGGTTGGTCTTTGTGATTGTCCGGGCTGAGTTCACCCCTCTCTGTAACCGTCCCCGATCTTGAATGGTACAGTTGCCATACCAGGTAGTGATACATCCAGACAGAATGCTCTCGATGGCACACCTATAAACGTTGGCAGAGCGTCATGTCAAATTCCCTCAGCTGCCTGAGGAAGAAGAGACATTGCTGGGCCTTTGTCACCCGTGTGTGCACATGAAGAGTCCAAGAAAGCTTGTTGTGGATGACCACTCCCAGGAGCTTGACACTCTCCACTCGTTCCACCTCTGTGCTTTTAATGTGTAGGGGGGTCATGAGTAACATCCCACCGAAAGTCAATAATGAGTTCCTTGGTTTTGCCGGCATTGAGAGTTAGGTTGTTCTCAATGCACCATTTTTCCAGGTCTTTCACCTCCCGTCTGTAGACTGTTTATTGCCATCTGAGATTCGATCGACTGTGGTGGTGTCATCAGCGAACTTGTAAATGGCATTAGTCTGGTGTTTGGTGACGCAGTCATGGGTATATAGTGAGTACAGTAGGGGACTGAGTACGCACCCCTGTGGGCCTCCAGTGTTGAGTGTTAGTGAGGATGAAATATTGTCCCCAGTCTTCACTGATTGTGGCCTGTGGGTCAGGGAACTAAGGATCCAGTTGCAGAGAGTGGGGATTAGTCCAATATCAGTAAGTGTAGTCATCAGTCTCGAGGGGATAATAGTGTTGAAGGCTGAACTGTAGTCAATGAGTAGGATTCTTATGTAGCTGTTCTTGGAGTCAAGATGTTCTTGGACGAGTGAAGGGCAAGTGACATGGCATCTGACGTGGATCTGTTGGTCCAATGGACAAATTGGAGTGGGTCAAGAGTAGTGGGGAGCCGAGAGAGGTTGTAGATGTCCGAGAAGACCTCTACCAGTTGATCTGCGCATGATCTGAGTGCACGGCCTGGTACTCTGGTCCCATCACTTTGCTTGGATTCACACGCAGGAAAACTGACCTGACCTCTGATGCAGCGACAGTTGGGAGAGGTTCATCAGGACTTGTTGGAATAGGTGTTACCTCTCCACCAGAGGTCTGCTCAAAGTAAGCATAGAAGGTGTTGAGACGATCTGGGAGGGATGTGTCATCGTCTGCTATCTTGCACTGTCTCGCTTTCAAACCTGTGATGTCATTCAGCCTTTGCCATAGTTGCCGGGTGTCTGTCTGGGTCTCGAGTTTGGATCAGTTTTGGTCCTTGGCTGTCTTCATGGCTCTGTGAAGGTCACACCTGGATTCCTTATATTTGAGTGGGTCTCCTGATGTGAGGCCTCACACCTGGTTTTTAGCAGGTTCTGTATGTCCTGATCCATCCAGGGTTTCCTGTTGGGGAACACCCGGATTTCAACACTATCTTGAGGGCAGACAGTCAAGACCATCCAGGGGATTGTGTTATGAACCAGACCAAATCCCCTCAAAATATTCCGAAGATAGTCTGGACACTAACTTTTTCTTATTTTAAAGGTCAACATGAGATGCTGCATTCCAGATGCAATTTGATTGGTCCATCTACCGGATTTAAAGCAGAACACACTTTATTCCCCCACTGTAGTCAAAATACAATAAAATAACAACTCTATTAAAAACATAACAGAATAATTGAAGCAATAACTATTAGTAATTAACTGTTCCAATAGAGTAATATCCCATAAATATATTCTTGGCAAATTGTAAATTCAGAAAACAGACTGTCTCACATCCAACTGCAATAACAGGAAGAGAACCCCCAGCTTTTGGCTGTAACTGAGAGAGGGATAAATAGATTCCACGTCTTCAATACCCAACAGCAACTGTTGAAAGGTATAAAAATATCCTGGTTCTGTGGGAGCTTGACCCCACAGGGTCATTCAGGCTGCTTCTATTATTCCAACTTATAAAAACCCCAAGGCCTCACAAGCTGTTTACTCTCACGGCTCAGCTAGACTGCTCAGTACCTCTGCCTTAAAATCGCTCTTCAAATAAAAACCAGGGTAAAATCCATCACTTAATGCTACAGTGTCATCACAACTGGGAGAACAAAATTGTATTTGTATATTTTTTTCAATTTGGGATATACCTAATAAATCAGCTAAATTTGAATTTGTATTCGGACATGAGGTGGGGGGACCATTTAAATTAATTCAGGTGATTCTGGAAGTAAACAAGTGCTCAGACATGTGTAGTTTTGCTAATGGGGATAAGGTGATAGTGTTACTGTCAGTGGGAGGAGAACATTAAAAGACAAGGGTTAGTTGGCTTTATTGAATCAAAAGGAAATTGAGTGAGGGGAATTATTTGATAAGAACGTCAGGTAGAAAGGAAACCGGGTGGGAATTTGCTCAGAAGGTGTTTGAGAAGGAAGAAAAGTGAGATGAGAATGGATACTTGTTACAACTCAGAGGGAAGACCCAAATCCAAATGAGTCTGAATTTGATTTTCCTCAAATTAAATTGGACAATGAGGAAATTTGCACTAAATTACTGAGTTCCCATCCAGAGGAAAATCAAACTGACCTGAATTTCTGATTGCAATCACATAAAGATATAGCTGTATGTGGGAATAAGCTGGGAAGTAGTCAAGTAATTGCTCATGATGGAGATATAGGAAATGCTTTTCCACTGAAGAAGCATTCTTGTAGACTTAATATTCTCAAATTTGTAAAAGTTCCAAAAGAGTTTGAAAACATGCTCAGCGATGACATAATTGAATGAGTTGCAGTGAATGGAGCTCACGCATAGTGATGGTACCAAAACCAGATGGTCCCCAACAATTTTGTGTGGACTATCGAAAATACAACGCAGTGATGGAACCTGCTTTGTAACCTATGCCAAGATTGAAAGATTACATTGAGAAGGTGGGACAAGCAACTTACATTTCTCAGCTTGAACTACTCAGAGGATACTGGCAGGTGACTTTAACTGAAAGAGTGAAGGCAATTGTGGCTTATATGACAGCGAGCAGCCTTTACCAGTTCAAAGTGATGTCTTTTGACACGAAAAATACCATATTTTGAAGACTAACTAAGAAGGCCATTTTGGGATTGTTCGATTGTGTGGTGTACTTGGATGATCTTGTCATTTTCAGACACATGTGGAAGGATCATTTGGAGTATCTCTCAGAATTATTCAATCAACTTCCGAAGGCGTGCTTGGTGCTAAACCTGGTGAACAGTGAGTTCACAAAAATCCAAGTCATGTTCTTCCGGCATATCATTGGACAGATGGCCCGATAAGCTGTGAAAGGAAAGGGTAATGGGGAGGTTCCCACACAGTCGACCAAAAGAGGGCTGAGGAGTAGCAGATGGAGTTTAATTCAGATAAATGTGAGGTGCTGCATTTTGGGAAAGCAAGTCTTGGCAGGACTTATACACTTAATGGTAAGGTCCCAGGGAGTGTTGCTGAACAAAAAGACATTGGAGTGCAGGTTCATAGCTTCTTGAAAGTAGAGTTACAGGTAGATAGGATAGTAAAGAAGGTGTTTGCTATGCTTTCCTTTAGTGGTCAGAATATTGAGTACAGGAGTTGAGAGGTCATGTTGCAGCTGTACAGGACATTGGTTAGGCCACTTTTGAAATATTGCATACAATGATGGTCTCCTTCCTTTCAGAAAGATGTTGTGAAACTTGAAAGGCTTTAGAAAAGATGTAGAAGGATGTTACCAGGGTTGGAGGACTTGAGCTATAGGGAGAGGCTGAACAGGCTGGGGCTGTTTTCCCTGGAGCGTCGGAGGCTGAGAGGTGACCTTATAGAGGTTTACAAAATTATGAGGGGCATGGATAGGATAAATAGACATGGGCTGGAGGAATCCAGAACTAGAGGGCATAGGTTTAGGGTGAGAGGGGAAAGATATAAAAGAGATCTCAAGTGCAACGTTTTCACATGGAGTATGTTACGTGTATGGAATGAGCTGCCAGAGGAAGTAGTGGAGGCTGGTACAATTGCATTTAAAAGGCATCAGGAAGGTTAAATGAACAGGAAGGGTTTGGAGGGATATGGGCCGGGTGCTGGCAAGTGGGACTGGATGACGTCAAGATAACTGGTCAGCTTGGATGTGTTGGACCGAACTGTCTGTTTCTGTGCTGTACATCTCCATGACTCTATAACCAGGTTTGAACGAATGATTGAGATAGATTTTTCTTGGGAATGTGCTTCCACAAATTGAACAGTGGATCCCGGATCCACCAGGTCAGAATCCTGATTCTTCAGGTGAGACTTTCCCCAGGAGTGGCTCCATCCAGTGTCAGCAAGGTGATGGCTCTCACAGTCGAAGGGATCTTCAGGGCTGGTTTCCCTCACCCTTTCTCATCTTCAACAACTTGTTCCCAATGACAGACATCTGTGTTGCTTTGTGTCAGAGTCACTTTGAAACAGACATTATAATCTTACTGTTCACTCTGAACTTACCCAGATAAGCCCATCTTCAGGATTGGATCCTCAGACACTGGAACCACATGAGCTGAACATTGTCACCGTGATTCATGGTCAGAGCATCGATAGCTGGCAGCTCAGCTTTTAGAGGGACTTTAGTGTCAGGATCTTGTTTAACCACCTGATCTCCATTGGCAGTGTGAGGTAGCTCAGGGGAAAGTGATTCCAGATCATAATGTGGTCTGAATACATGATCCACATTTCACAGACAGAGAGCGGGATCCTGTCAGTAGCTGGATTGCACAGAGTGAGAAAGTAAAGGCAGATAATGAAAGGGAGATGGACAGATATAGGTCAATGTTAGATATCTCAGTGTGCACTCATACACAGCTCACTCAGGAGTGTAGAAAGATATACACGGATGGGGATAAGTACAAAGTCAGAGACATCTGTTTGCACCCACACACAACATACTGATGGACACATACACACAGATATAGATACAGTGTTAGATAAAGATACCCAGTGATGGTTCATTATCTGGATGGCGTTGGTCCTTCATTGTGCAATGATGGAGATGTTAGGAAGGTAAAATTCCAGTCTACCACAGAGTGGTACCCAGACCTCATTTACCTCGAGCTCTTCAAGAACACTTCCACGGCTGTTTGAAGGGATTGACACCATGAACCATTGACTTTTCAGACACGTAGGGTAAGATGGATCCTCCCCACAGCTCCTCCAGTTCCATCTGAGAGATTAAATGTGACCATCCTCTTTCCTGGTTGGAATCTCCAGGACCTGGTTGGTCAAGTGGTTAGTTGAGGAAAACCACATGAGAAGCTAATGAGAACAGGCTCTTGTTTTAAACAGGACTGAGTTTACTTCATGGTAACATCTCGGTCCAGGATACACTGGCGTTGGGGAGTGAGGGGGACATTGTTTTACAGACGATGAGGGAGATATCCATGCTGGGTCTCACCCCTTCAACATCCACAGCTGATCTCTTCACCCAAGTCCATGTGACATCATCATATTGGGCAGTGCTTAATGTACTCCTCAGCATTAACCCTTTCAGAGCCAAACCTCATTCACCAATAATATGTGAGACCCAGAATGGGGCATTTCATGGAAAGGGATTTCAAGTCCCATAGATGCTGAATGAAGCAAGGTCTTTGTCTGCAGCCCTCCCACCACACTACAGGAAGAGATTGATGACCTTATAAAATCCCTTGAGTGAGCTGTCTGATTAACGTGATGTGTATATTGTAAAATATAACTGACAATTATAAATGTGGTGAGGCAGCTCAGAGAGCCACAGACTGCACTGAAAGAATGTGACTGACTTTGCACTTTGTGTCATGTAAATTGGATTCAATACGGAATTTTTTTTTTACAATTTTTACAAAGCAAATATGCAAATGAGAAAACAATCTTTTCCTATTTATATCATTAAACTGACTGTAAATGCTGATAATTGTGGTTAGTCATCAATAAATAATTGTTGGTTGTTGATTGAATTCATTGCTAATAATTTCACGAGATTTTCACTCAGCAGCTTGTGGGTCCTCGTATCAGCAGTTGTTGAGGGTCAGTTCAATGTGAACTGGGAGAGCTAAGGCCATTCATGGGTCACAGGTCAGTATCAGTCACTGCTAACCCTGGGCTGGCTGGGAATCCCATGGACCCTAGTGTTCTTCCTGGTACTGAGCCTAATTCAGGACACAGTCACAGGGGAGACACTCAGACCCTGGGGGAGGGAGGGGAGTGCAGAGAGAGAAAAACGAAGAGTATGGTGTGGGGGCTTCATGGAGTGGATTAATGACAGAGAGTGGTGTGGGACGTTTCGTTCCAGAGGCTCCAGTATGGGAGTTGATGGTGAGAGTCTGGTACAGAGAATCCAACATGGAGATTCAGCTGGTTCCCTGCAGTCATGGGAGAGCCCATCTCCCCAGTGATCCTCATGGAGCATTCCATGTGCTGGAGGCAGACCCACAATGTCATTAGGGAGGGAGGGAATTCCAAGATTTGGAGCCAGTGACAGTGAAGGAATGGATGGTCAGGATGGTGAGTGGCTTTGAGGGAACTTGCAGATGATGGTGTTCCTCGGTGAAGCTACAGAACAGGCCGAGGTGTGCAGAAACAACAGGAGCAGCAGAGACAGAGCTCAGTGATTCCACAACCAACAGATCAGATCTGCTATCCTACCACAACCAGTCATGATCATTCAACAACTCAATGTAGGAGGAGGAGGCTCCTCTTGGGTTGTTGGATTCCTGCTCCAGGGACAATCCCGATGTACCGTCACCTCCCCCAGTTGGAAGGAGTGAGCCATATGTTTACTGTGAGAGGGGTATCCCAGGATCCTAGTGCTGTCATGATGTTCCTGAGCTGGTGGGGGAAGCCTCTTCTCAGCCCCAGCCTTACTGGCTCAGAGCCTGAACCTCAGCCTGGCTGTGCTGGAGCTTCCCCATCACTGGGACCGGGTCATCACTTAGCACTTGTTCCATTTTTCTGTTTCTGCAGCTTCACATCAAACAATGGATCAAATTTCTCAACAAATAGGGTGCAGTCTCCAAAGATTGTTGTATTACTGGTTTTTCCAGTTTGTAAACAGAAGCAGTTTCCCCTCAGAGTGTTTAATTCCCAGTCCCTGATTGGAATAGGGACAGTGTATCCCCAGAATGTTGTGATCCTTTCCTTTCCCTCCCTGTGTTTTTCCTGAGTCTTTCCCGATAAGTACAGAATTCAGCTTTCCATTCTGTCTCTGTGAACTGGGAGATTAAAGGCCATTCATGAATTATAGAATCCCTACAGTGTAGAAACAGGCTATTCGGCCCATTGAGTCGACACTGACTCTCTCAAGACTTTCCCATCCAGACCCACCACTGTATTCCATCCCATAACCGTGCATTTTCCATAGCTAATCCACATGCACATCCCTGGACACTGGGCAATTGAGCATGGCCAATCCACCCAAGGTGCACCTGTTCGACTGCGGCAGGAAACTGGAGCACCCGGAGGAACCCCATGCAGACTCAGGGAAACTTCACACAGACTGTCGCCCAAGGCTGGAATCAAACTCAGGTCCCTGGTGCTGTGAGGCAGAAGTGCTAACCACTGAGGCATGGTGCCACCCTGGGTCATGGGTCACAGGTCAGTATCAGTCACTGCTAACCCTCTGCTGGCTGGGAATCCCATGGACCCTGGTGTTCTTCCTGGTACTGAGTCTAATTCAGGACACAGTCATAGGGGAGACACTCAGACCCTGGGAGGGGGGAGTGTGGAAGGGGGGAGTGCAGAGAGAGGAACACCCAGGCTCACCCCCAGGGTCAAGGTTCTGGGTCATGTGGCAAAGAGAATTGGGCTATTCTACCAGGAAAGGAAGCACCTGATGGGATGTATAAAACATTAAACAGTCTGGAAACGAGAAATATGAGATTGGTTTTAAACTAAACCAAGAGATTCAGAACAGGAGGACACAGTTACAGTGAGAGAGATTCTTCACCCAGTCAGTGATCAATGAGCTAAACCTGACAGAGAGTTTAATGTGAGGGAACATGGAGTGGATTAATTACAGAGAGTCAGGTTGGCCTATGGGCTTTTGTGAAAAGGAGTTATGACAGAGTTATTTAGATCTTTTATTTGCAGAGAATCCGGTATGGGGTTTGGTGGGAAGAGTTGGCTAAAGAGAGCAAACTGTGGGGGTGAGGGGTGGGGGTGGGATTGATGGTGAGAGTCAGGTACAGAGAACCTAGTGTGTGTGGGGGGGGGGGGGGGGGGGGGGGGTGAGGGGGGGATTGATATTGAGAGTCAGGTACAGAGAACCCAGTGGGGGGGAAGGGGGGGCGGTTTACAGCACGTTCACTGCACCCTGCTCCTACCAATAACCATCTTGTGAGAACACATTTCCCCATTAAACCTCATGGCACACCCCCTCCCTCCCCTCCTGTGGGATGTGAACAGGTCGAGCAGATGAAGACTGTGTGTCCATGAGGTACTGTGGGTCATCAACACCAGCAGAACTGCCATCCAATACAAACTGTAACCTCATGGCTCAACCCAACCCCCAGTCTCTCATTACCACCAAGCCAGGGGACCAACCCCGGTTCAATGAGGAATGTGGGAGGGATCACAGGAGCAGGACGAAGCAGAGCTGAAAAATGATGTATTTTTTATTCACTGGAGAGACATGGGAATCACTGGCTGCTGGAATTTATTTCCCATCCCTCACGGTCCTTGCGAAGGTGGGGACGAGGTACCTTCCTGAACAGCAGCAGTTCATGTGGTGGTGGGAGGGAATTCCAGGATTTTGACCCAGTGACAGTGAACCAAGTGCAATATACTTCCAAGTCAGGATGGTGAGTGGCTTGGAGGGGAACTTGTAAGTGATGGTGTTGGTCAGTGAAGTGACAGATCAGGACTGATTGTACAGTAAACAGCAGAGGGAGTAGAGTCAGAACTTAGTGTTTCCACAACCGATAGATAAGATCGAAGCTCTGCTGTCCTGTCACATCCAGGTGTGAACATTGAACAACTCCCTGGAGGAGAAAGAGGCTTCTCATTCTGGAATGATACTTTGGTCACGGGATTCCTCCTCCAGAGACAATAACCATGTATCACACCTCCCCCAGTTTTTGTATTGATTCTGTTTGTGTGGGATGTGGGTGTCTCTGACTGGCCAGCATTTATTACCCGTCCCTAGTTGCCCTTGAGAAGGTGGTGGTGATCTGCCTTCTTGAACTGCTGCAGTCTACCTCCTGTGGGTTGAGCCACAATGCCATGAGCGAGGGAAATCCAGGATTTTGACCAGCAGCAGTGAAGGAATGGTGACATATTTCCGAGTCAGGATGGTGAGTGGCTTGGAGGGGAACATGAAGGTGGTGGTGTTCCCATATATCTGCTGACCTTGACCTTCCAGATGGAGGTGGTTGTGGGTTTGGAAGGCACTGTTCAAGGATCTTTGATGAATTTCCGTAGATAGCAAACACTGCTGTAACTGAGTGTCAGTGGTGGAGGGACTGGATGTTGGTGGATACAGTGCCAATCAGTTGGGTTGCTAGGTCCTGGATGGTATCAAGCCTCTTCAGTGTTGAGATGGCTGTACTCATCCAGGCAAGCAGGGAGTATTCCATCACACTCCTGACCTGTGTCTTGTAGTTGGTGGACAGGCTTTGGGAAATCAGGAGACGTGTTACTCACTGCAGGATCTCTAGCCTCTGACCTGCTCTTGTAGACACTGCATTTATGTGGTGAGTCCAACTGAGTTTCTGATCAATGATAACTCACAGGCTATTGACAGTGGGGGGATTCAGTGACGGTAAGACCATTGAATGCCAAGGGGTGGTGGTGAGATTGTCTCTTGTTGGTGATGGTGATAACTTGGCATTTGTGTGGCGCAAATGTTACTTGCCACTTGTCAGCCCAGGCCTGGATATTGTCCAGACCTTGTTGCATTTGAACATGGACTGCTTCAGTGTCTGAGGAGTTGCAAATAGTGCTGAACATTATGCAATCACTGGCAAACATCCCCATTTCTGACCTTATGATGGAGGGAAGGTCATTGATGAAGCAGGTGAAGACGGTTGGGCCTAGGACATTACCCTGAGGGAATCTTGCAGAGCTTTCCTGGAGCTGAGGTGACTGACCTCCAACAACCAAGACCACCTTCCTCTGTGTCAGGTATGACTCTATCCACTGGAGAGTTTCCCCCAATACCCATTGATTCCAGTTCTGCTCGAGTTCCATGATGCCACACTCGGTCGAATGTAGCCTTGATGTCAAGGGCTGTCACTCCCACCTCCCCTCTGGAATTCAGCTCTTTTGTCCATGTTCGAACCAAGGCTGTATTGAGGTCAGGAGCTGAGTGGCCCTGGCAGAGCCCAAACTGGGCGTCACTGAGCAGGTTATTGCTGAGCAGGTGCTGCTTGATAGCACTGTTAATGACACCTTCCATCACTTTACTGATGATCGAGAGGAGACTGATGGGGAAGATTGGGTTTGTCCTGCTTTTTGTGTCTAAGATATACCTGGGCAATTTTCTACATTGTTGGGTCGATGCCAGTGTTGTAACTGGACTGGAACAGTTTGGATAGGTGAGTGGCAAGTTCTCAAGCACAAGCCTTCAGTACTATTGCCTGAATGTTGTCAGGGCCTGAAGCCTTTGCAGTACCCAGTGTCTTCAACTGTTTCTTGATATCACGTGGAGTGAATTGAATTGGCTGAAGACTGGTATCTGTAATGCTGGGGACCACTGGAGGAGGCTGAGATGACACTTCTGACTGAAGATTGCTGTGAAACCTTCAGGCCTATCTTTCACACTGATGTAATGGGCTGTTTCATCAGTGAGAGTGGGAATATTTGTGGAGCCTCCAGTGAGTTGGCTGGATGTGGCAGGACTGCAGAGCTGAGATCGGATCTCTTGGTTGTGGGATCGCTTAGCTCTGTCTGTCACTTGCAGCTTATGTTGTGTGACATGCAAGTCGTCCTGTTTGGTGGCTTCACCAGGTTGACACCTCATCTTCAGGTATGCCTGGTGCTGCTCCTGGCATGCCCTCCTGCACTCCCCATTGAACCAGGGTTGATCCCCTGGCTTGGTGTTAATGGTTCAGTGGGGGCTATGCCAGGCCATGAGGTTACAGATTGTGCTGGAGTATGGTTCTGCTGCTGTTGGTGGCCCACAGTGCCTCATGGATACCAGGCTTGAGCTGCTAGATCTGATCCAAGTCTGTTCCATTTAGCACAGTGATAGTACCACACAATACGATGGAGGTTATTCCCAATGTGACAGTGGGACTTTGCCTCCACAAGGACAGTGCGATGGTCACTCTCACTGAGACTGTCATGGACATTTGTACCTGCAGCTGGTAGATTGGAAAGATGGAATCAAGTATGTTTTTCCCTCTTGTTGGTTCCCTCACCACCTGCTGCAGACCCAGTCTAGCAGCTATGTCCTTTAGTACAAGTCTGATGTTGGTATCAAACCCACCACACACACTCACATCCTCAGGGAATATCGATGGAATGGAAGCGATGTCCAGAATCTCCATCAGGTTCTGACACAATCTCCATTCCTTCACACTTGTTTGTTCCCACTCTCTGGGAATGGACTTTCCCTGATTGTGTGGACAGGTATAGAGTTACCATCTGGGATTTGGATTTTACAATAGAGGCAGATGGATATGGTCTTAACTCCCCCAGTTCACATTGAATTGAAGCTCAGCATCTGCTGGTTCCAAGAGCCACAAGCTGCTGCTGTGTAAATGAATAGAATCGTTCTTGTGAAATATAAATAAAAATATCAAAATTAGTTCGTCAATAAATATCTTTTAATGATTACAAATGACACATATTGGTGTTTGTAGTTAAACAATGGTGATAAGTAGTGATAGATTTTAGTATTCAACAATAACTCAGATTTATAATATTTATACATTTATTTAAGAGTTAGAATATGTAAAAATGATATTTATGTACAGAGATTTACATAACATTTGAAATTTGTTAACGTCGGATGCAAAATCAATTTCTTTCAACATAAAAACTGTCTCCGAGTTCCCTCAGGACGTTGCTTCATTTCAGGTCAATCAGTGACCCACTGAAGACAGTGAGGATGAGAAAGTGGAGGGTGGAACCATCTGTGAAGATCCCTCTGACGGTGACACTGCTCACATTTCTGAAACGGGATGGAAACACGACTTGAGAAGGTCTCACTTTACGAATCAGGATCCAAACCTGGGGATCTGGGATCCACTGCCCAATCTGTGGAAACACATTCCCAGAAAAATTGATCTCAGTCCTGAAAGAATTGAGTGTGAACAATGAGCTGTAATTCTGTGTGTCTGCTGTGATATGGAAGGATAGACTATGGTGTCCATGTTCATACTGGAACAAGAGAATCCCGGTATTCCGCAATGAGGCTCCAGGAATGTCCTGCAGTGGGGGTCAGGAATCCCACAAGGTCAGGAATGGAGAGACACAAGGCAATCACTTCAGGGTGAGGAGGGGAGGTGAGTTAGGCTGACAGGGTTTAACAGTGACTGGGAGGGTGGGACAGGGTCAGGAGGGGAGGGGAATTAGTCTGACAGGGTTTAACAGTGTCTGGGAGGGTGGGACAGTGTCAGCAGGGGAGGGGAATTAGTCTGACACGGTTTAACAGTGTCTGGGAGGGTGGGACAGCGTCAGGAGGGGAGGGGAATTAGTCTGACAGGGTTTAACAGTGACTGGGAGGGTGGGACAGGGTCAGGAGGGGAGGGGAATTAGTCTGACAGGGTTTAACAGTGTCTGGGATGGTGGGAGAGGGTCAGGACGGGAGGGGAATTAGTCTGACAGGGTTTAACAGTGACTGGGAGGGTGGGACAGGGTCAGGAGGGGAGGGGAATTAGTTTGACAGGGTTTAACAGTGACTGGGAGGGTGGGACAGGGTCAGGATGGGAGGGAATTAGTCTGACAGGGTTTAACAGTATCTGGGAGGGTGGAACAGGGTCAGGAGGGATGGGGAATTAGTCTGACAGGGTTTAACAGCGTCTGGGAGGGTGGGACAGGGTCAGGAGGGGAGGGGAATTAGTCTGACAGGGTTTTACAGTGACTGGGAGGGTGGGACAGGGTCAGGAGGGGAGGGGAATTAATCTGACAGGGTTTAACAGTGTCTGGGAGGGTTGGACAAGGTTAGGAGGGGAGGGGAATTAGTCTGACAGGGTTTAACAGTGTCTGGGAGGGTGGAACAGGGTCAGGAGGGATGTGAAAATGTTACAAATGAATCTCGAGAATATAAATCTAAATAAATCTCAGTCAGAGAAAAGTTGACATGTCACTTACTGAATCATGAAGAAGCTGCACCAGAGATATCAGAAGCTGAGAAAATAAAAACAGAATGTGAGAAGTTATATCAAATATAAAATGAGAGTGTGAGATATTCTCTATCACTCACTGGACCCAGGATTTAATCGCCCTCAGCACTAACTAACCAGACTCTCCGAGCACCCCCCTCAGTGGGAATTAAGGGTGAGTGAGTGGAGGGAGGGGCAGTGGGGGAAGGGAATGGAGGGTGACAATTCGAAGGAGAGACACTGGGGACATGGAGTGAGAAACAGGACGATAAGAGAGTGTTGGCTGAGAAACAGCATGGTGAGGAGACGGACCCATCACCCTGAGCAACACTTTGGCAAATATAACTCTACACTCTAATAGGGGCAGCACGGTGGCTCAGTGGTTAGCACTGTTGCCTCACAGCACCAGGGACCCGGGTACAATTCCCTCCTCGGGTATTTGTCTGTGTGGAGTTTGCACATTCTCCCTGTGTCTGCGTGGGTTTCCTCCGGGTGCTCCGGTTTTCCACAATCCAAAGATGTGCAGGTCAGGTGAATTGGCCATGTTACATTGCCCATAGTGTTAGTTGTGTTAGTCAGGGGTAAATATCGGGTTGCAGAATGGGTCTGGGTGGGTTACTCTTTGGAGGGACTGTGTGGACCTGATGTGCTGAAGGGCCTGTTTCCACACTGTCGGGAATCTACTCTACACCTCCCATTACCTTCTCCACCATTCCCAACAGTCTGTCCCCTCAGCCACTTACTGGGAGCTGTTGTGTAGGTCCCACTTGGGGAATCTGCAGAAACAAAATAAATGTCCATTAGGATGGGGAATAATCCATTCTCAGAGACTGTAAACAGCTGTTCAAAATTTATCAAGGTGATGGCACACAAACAAGGCAGTAAGGAAGGTTTTACAGGGATTGTGTCAGAAATCCTCATTCCCACACTCCCCTCCCCTGCATCCCCTCCAGATGCTGAAAATCCCTTCCATTCCATTAATATTCAGTCAGTGAGGGTCTGATTGGGTGCAGTGGGTCTAATGATCAATATTAGACCTGGTCTGGGCTGATCACATGAAGGATGATCAGACAGGGAACGAGACGTGTTTATACATGTGTATCTGTGTGTGGGAATTCAATCAGTTCCATTACTCACAGTGCCCTGTACTCCCAGCACTGGAGACTCCCTCACACTCACTCTGTCCCCTCAGTTCTACATTCCCCTCTCTCTGATTCTTACCTCTCTGTGACCATTTCCAGATGATTATTCCGACTATCCCGACAATAACAGCCAATAGAATGACCATTGATGCAATGAGACTTCCAATTTGGGAATGCAGCCAATTGCTTTTCAGATTTTCTGAAACACATTGGAAATATATCAGGATTCTCTCTGTTCCTGGATTTATTTCTAGCTCTGTGTTGATTGGGAACAATTATAACTGCTCCGAGCTGTTGGGAATTGTTGGGATTGGCTGAAATGCGGGTTTGACCCTCTCCCGATTTCACTCTCCAGTGAAGTCACCAAGGATCCCATTGATAGGGGTATAAACATCGTGTTGTGCCTGTCCTGGGGGTTACCTCCCCAGACAGTTCAGTTCCCATTCTCCCCGATATCTCTGTGTCCTGTCCTTACTAGTGCTGGTGGGGTAGATCGGCCTGGGGTGAGGTGAAGGAGTGAGTGAATGGTTGGAGGGGTGTAGTTCAGTCTCCCAGAAAGGCACTTCCTCAGTGGTTGGGCAAGGGGCAGTTTGGGAACTCACTGGGGAGTGTTGGGGATGTTGAGTACCAATGGAATGCGGTTTGGGTGCCACAGTGGGCTGGTGAGGGGGCCTTGTTAGGGATCCAGTTGTGGAGTTCTGTGTTGTGTCCCAGTTGTCTGTCCAGGGTGATGCACTGCGAGTCTGACAGACGTCTGGAGGCGGTGAGCTGGTGTTGGTGCTGGGGAGAGGTCAAGTGTTGGTTGCAGAATATCAGGTCATAGGTTTGACGGGATGGAGTCAAAGAGTTAAAGAGTCACACAACAAGTGTGCGTGTTCAGTCCAACTTGCCCACGCTGACCAGATATCCTCGTCAGTGTGTGACTGGAGGGATCAGCAGTACCTTTGGAGATGGTCGGTTTTCCAGCTCTCTGGTGTTAGGGGCCACACCAGGCCCCCTCAAAATATCTGAAGAAGGTAGTCTAAGATCTGAATTGTTTCTTATTTTAAAGCTCGATGGGAAATGATGTGTTCCAGATACAACGCAGGTGGTCAAACAACTCGACATTCAGCAAAACACAATTTACTTAAACACTGTAATTAAAATACAAACAAAAGAACGAGAAATTTGGAATAACTTAACAATTGAAAAATGCAACCGAACACAGTACCTATTACTAATTAACTGCTGCAATATTGTAACATCCTATAAACACCTTGCCAAAAAGGTAAATTCAGACACAGATTCTAACATGCAGTTCTCCAACCCAGGAGGAAATAATATCAAGAAAAAAATGTAGACAGTAGTAGCCAGGTGACACTCACTGAAGCTGCCAACTCTTTTGAGACCCCAAAGGCTTCTGATGTAACTGAAAAAAACAAACTGAGAAATCTGGATCTGTGAGAGCTGGCCACACCCATTCAGACTGCTTCTATTATTCCAACTTAAAAAAACACCTAGAGGCCTCACAATTTGTTTACCTCAGTCATCAGCAGCAGCAAGTTTGTTGCCTCTGCCTTACAATCTCTCTTCAAAACAAAACCTAGGATACCAACAACCTTTTAAAGTGGCAGCATCATCATATTATGAGTTAAAGAAGCTTCCAATCCCTAACCTCAGAACCTGAGGTCTTTCCAAAGGGTTTCAGATACGAGGTAATTGTCCATCGGAAGTTGAAACTTCCCAGACAAATCCCATTCAGTGAGTCAGGAATTCTGAGGGGTCCAGACCCTCCTCTCTCAGGGAGTGTCCAGTCTCTGACTGTCTGGCTGCTGGACAATCTGGGCCCATGTCTGATGCTGAAGCCTGGAATACAAGGGAATCTTCTTGTAATTCTAGTGAGATTATTCCAGAGGGAAATCAACGAGTACTTCACCAATAACAGGGCTGTGGGAATCTGGAATCCCCAAAAGGCTCTAGAAGCTTGGGATTCGGAGATCCTTTCAAACTTAGAATTGAAATCTTTAACGCAATTGAGACCAACATGACATATCAACACAGAGATCAAGGTGTGTAGTTGTAAACAAGGAAGTGAAAAAGTGTCCTCTAAATGTTTTCATCTGTCACATATATATACACACACAGACACACACACAGACACACACACACACTCACACAGACACACACACACTCACACAGACACACACACACACACACAGACAGACAGACACACACACACACACACACACACACACACACACACACACAAACATTGTGCCCAGTCGCTTACCCCACTGATAGAGCTGGGCCTCTGCCAGGCTGCTGTGTTCAATGTGACAGGAGTATTGATCCTCATCCCCAGCATTGATCTCAAACTCTTTCTGGATCTGCTGGGTCCCATCGTGGTTCGGTCGTACCCCCGAGGAATGTGTCTCAGACATGACCTCTCCATTCCTTAGCCAGGTCACCTCGATGTCTACAGGATCAAACCCAGTGACCAGGCAGGAGAGAGTGAGCGGCTTGTCCTGATGATTGGGCTCCCTCCTGGAGATGAACACTTCAGGCTGAACTGTGATGGGAAAGGGTGAAACCACAAACAACAGACAGACACTGAATGGAATGGGAGAGCGGCTTCATAGATCAGTGAGGTTAGATCAGAACATGGAACAAAACTGAAATACATACCTTTCCTTCTGAAATATTCCTTTCCAGCTTCCAGATATCTCTTTAAATTTTCAACATATACCTCTTCCAGGTGTCTTTTCCAGTAGTTGTTCCAGGAATCATCAGAATTCCATTTCTCTTTAGTTATCACTGCAATGGGATTGGACGTGATCCATCTCATTCTGTCTGGGTCTAAACTGATAAAGTCTTCTCCATCAAATCCAAATCTCATCGATCTCTTAATGCTGCCGTCATCACTGACCTCAACAGTAGTTATCCGTTGAAAAATATGAATTCCTGTTGGTGATCAAACAGTCATAGATAATTAATAATTAATAACCAGAGGAACAATCTGATCAAAGGGGAAGGGGGATCCTGTATCAGGGCCAGGGAGAGGGAGTTACACACGGTGCTAATCTCCAGGGCCCCAGACTCAGGCAGCACTGACCCTTTCTCCAGTGGTTGCTTCACACCTCAAGCTGGAGCAGATAGGGAATGGGCACTCCGATCCGGGTCAGAATTCCAGCGCTCACATTCCCACTGTCCTGGAACGACAGGCCCAGTCCTTCTGGTCATTTGTTTCAATCACAGGCTGCATTCTGGGGGATGTAGTCCATGTCTGTCCGTGATCACTCTGTCAGCCTCCCACAGGCACTGGCCCACGATCGGACTCTGTGTGTTATTTACAAGGACCCTCTCCCTGCGTGGGGCTGTACAATCTCTTCCCCTGAGCCTGGCGGAATGGAGATGAGGATCAATCTCTTTAAGTTACTCACTACCTGTGCCCACTGCTTTCTGTCAGTTTTATAAATGATTTGGATGTGCATATAGGAGGGAATGGTTCGTAATGGTTCATTTGCAGATGACACCAAAACAGGAAATGTAGTGGGCAGTGAGGAAGGTTATCTCAGAGTACAGTGGGATCTTGATCAGATGGGCTGAGGAGTGGCAGATGGAGATTAATTTCGATAAAAGTGAGGTGTTGCATTTTGCGTAAATCATAGCAGCATTTACACAGTTAATGGTAGGGGGCTGGGGAGTGTTGCCAAACAAACAGACCTTGGGGTGTAGAGTCATAGTTCCTGAAGGTGGAGTTACAGACTGACAGGATAGTGAAGAAGGTGTTTGGTCTCCTTGCCTTTATGAGTCAGTGGATTGAGTACAGGAGTTGGGATATCATGTTGCAGCTGTACAGGACATTGATTCAGCCACTTTTCAAATGCTATGTTAAATTCTGTACTTCCTGCAATAGGAAATGTGAAAGGGTTCAGAAAAGATTTACAAGGTTTGGAGCTATAGTGAGAGACTGAATAGGCTGGGGCTATTTTCCCTGAAGTTTATAAAAACATGAGGGGCATAGATCAGGTGAATAGCCAAGTTTTTTTGCCCAGGGTAGGGGAGTCCGAAACTAAAGGGCATAGGTTGAAGGTGAGAGGGAAAAGATTTAAAAGGGACCTAACAGGGAACTTTTTCATGCAGAGGCTGGTGCAAGTATGGAATGAGCTGCCAGAGGAAGTGACAGAGGCTGGTACAATTACAGCATTTAAAAGGCATCAGGATGGGCTTACAATGGGAAGGGTTAAGAAGGATGTGGGCTAAAAGCTGGCAAATGGGACTTAGATCAGTTTAGGATTTCTGGTCTGCATGGACGAGTTGGACTAAAGGGTCTGTTTCTGAGCTGTGCAACTCTATGAATCTACCTACTGTACAATTTTCTCTATTTATTGCAGTGTTTTTACATTTGTTCTTGTTGTTTAATCCATTCCTCACAAATTAAACAGAATGAGTTGGCCTCTTTTGGGGCAATTTCCCAGAATGCCCTGTTTCAAGTCCCAGCTGGTCCAAAGGGGTCACAATATATCTGCACCACCTGATTCAAATATATCTCCAGATCATGAATGGACCGTGACAGTCAAATATTCTCTTTACTGTCCCTCCTGTTCTCAATTCATTCGTTATCCCACTGTTTACTGATTGGCTAAGAACTAAATATGATTAACGTTAGTGATCCTCCTATCAATTTCTTCTTTTTTTAATATTTCTTCCTTCCTAGCTTTGTTTACTTTACAATTGTTTTAATCTGATTTCATGACAACAAGTAATATATCCTTACAGACTGGTTTTCCCTCCTCAGGTTATTGCATGGGATGAGGTGGGGGACAAGAGAGAGGGGGAGGGAGACAGAGTGTGTGCCTGTATGTCTGTCTGTGTGAGACACACTGTGTGGACCCGGATCGATCAAAGGAACAAAATAATTTTGAGTGAACCTTGCACAACGTAAGCACCGATACTAAAAACTTCTACAAACTTTCTAAAAAGGAAGAGAATAGTGAAAGGACAGAAACGGTGAGGTAATAATGGGGTATTCCGGGATAGCAGAAATGTCTCTGTTGTCACAGTGTATGGTAGCACTGTCTTCCCAAAAACTGCAGTTACTACCAAGGAACTTGGTGCAATTGCTGTAACTGGGGAGAAGGTATTACATAAACTGCTGGGATGAAAGGCAGATATTCCCCGGGGCCTGATGGCCTGCACCCAAAGGTAGTGGGGAAGTTGCTGAAGCCAATCATAAGGGAGGAAATAACTGAACATTTAGATAAATGGAGCTCAATTCACCGGTGTCCAGTGGATGTGGCATATCTAGACTTCCAGAAGACATTTGACAAGATGCCACATAAAAGACTGATCCTGATGATTAGATCCTAGGGGATTGAAGAAAGTGGATATACAGGTGCAGCATATAATAAGAAAGGCAAATAGAATACGGCATTTTTTGCAAAGAAGTGTTGTTACAATAATATAAGGCGTTGGTGAGACCATACCTGGAGAATTATATCCAGTTGTAGTCTCCTTACTTAAGGGAGGATGTATTTGTTGATGGAGTCAGTGGATGAGTGTCTTGCCTCTAGAAATTCTCTGACTGTCCTCTGTTTAGCTTGTCCTATGATGGTTGTGATGACTCAGTTGAATTTGTGGTCCCTGTCATCAGTGTGTGATGACAGGGATACTCACATAACAGGAAGAACCAAGTTGTGTGTCATTGTCTGGTGTCAGGGCTCCCATGACTGAGCAGCACAAAATGGCTGATGGCTGCGCATGGTTAATGCAGCAGGACATGGCTGACAGTAGTTACAGCACTTAGGAAAATGTTTGCTTCACGTAGCCTTCACATGTAGGACAATAGTAACTCTGTATAATCAAGGTTACTGACTGAGAGAGAAGGTGCAGCTGCAGTTGCTTTCTTAGATAAGAACATTTCACGCGAATTAGTTGTCTCTCTTGAATTATTGAATCTGTTACAATATTAAGAGTAGGTGTCAGTTAAGATTCTTCAGATAATTGTAGATATCGATTCTGAAGTAATTGTGAATCTACATATATCCAAAAACGCTAAAAGTATTAGAGGAAAAGATTCAAACCAGTTTCAGATAGTAAAAGCAAACCCCTCCCCCATCATGACAGGAATGAATACAGAGATCAGCAGATATTGGAATGTGGATTGAACGAACACATTAAGATACAACTTGTTCGCTGAAGAATTCTAACATTAGGTGAAACGACCTAACTTTGTTGGGACCAATCAAAAACCAATTTTCTTTTGTATTTCCTGTATTGAGAAATTTGAAAGGTTCCTTAAGCAAGTATCCAGTTAATTGGCAGTTATCATGGTGCAGTGGGAGATGTCACTGGAATACAGTATCCATTGTGAAAAACCTCAAGAAGAAAGAAACAAAAGGCTGGGTAAACATCATGAAGGACCAGGGATGGGCCACAAACCTGTCCATCTGTTTGTTGCTCAGTGATATGATGAAATACATTGACGTAACTTGAACTGTCGAAGATGCTGCACAGAGAGCCAATTACAGAGGGATAACTCAGCTTCACTGACCAATAATAATTGGTTGGGGGAGGGGTCTGCACACTCTCAGCTGAAACTGTGTAATGTCAGACATTCTGAAGCTTTTTGTGTGCCTTTTTGCAACGCTGTAACTGAAGCTGTTGATCACATTAAAGGTTATCTGAATCTGCCCCATGACTCAGACTCTCACAAACAAAATCTAATATCTAAGAAAGCAATGGTTGGAAGGTGGGTCACATCGAAAGCTGAGATTTCAATGGGTTTTGCAAACAGAGGAATGGATTACAAAATCTAAGATGGCCTCCCTCTGCCTGCCTAAGAAGAACAGGGGGCCCACGCAGTCAATTGGGCTCTGCTGACACCTCAGCTAAATATATGAGCATATGATTGAAAAACGTACAGGCGTGGATATAAAAATGATAAATTCTGACCTCTGTATGTAAATTTTTACATATGTATGGTATGACCAACGGTACAGACCATCAAATTATTTTATGAATAAAGTATATTTTTGAAATAAAAAAAGATGGCCTCCCCGTACATGGATGACGTCGCCGTTTTCTGCTCGGATCGCTGTCCGTGCGCAGACTCATGTGCATATGTGACCAGTTCGAACGGGCCTCGGGGACCAAGGTAAACTGAGGCAAGAGCGAGGCCATGCTCTTCGGGAACTGGGCCGACCAATCCTCGATCCCCTTCACCGTCAAGACCGACCACCTGAAGGTGCTGAGTATTTGGTTCAGGGGGGCTGGGGCGTGCACCAAGTCTTGGGAGGAGCGTATCTGCAAAGTGAAGCAGAAACTGGGCAGATGTAAGCTACAGTCGCTCTCCATCACGGGAAAAAAACCTGGTCATCAGGTGTGAGGCACTGTCATTGCTATTGTACATGGCACAGGTCTGGCCTGTTCCCAGAACCTGCCATTGCAATCACCCGGGCCATCTTCCAATTTAAATGGAGGTCAAAGATGGACCGGGTCCGAAGGGACTCGCTGTACAAAGATCTGGGCAACGGGGGAAAAAATACACCCAATGCCACCCTCACCCTGATGGCCACCTTTGTGTGTGGCTGCATCAAGCTGTGCGTGGATCCCCGGTACGCAAACACCAAGTGTCACTACGTACTGAGGTTCTACCTGTCCCCGGTGTTGCGAAGGATGGGCCTGGCCTCGCTGCTGCGGAACGTTCCGAGTAGTGGGACCGTTCCATATCACCTGTCCTTCGTGGAGACGTTTATGAAGAAAAACACTTTTGACCACAAGTCCATTAGGAAGTGGTCAGCACGTAGTGTCCTTGAGACCCTTCGGGAAAAGGAGAGGGCGGATCCTATCGAGCGGTTCCCTGAGCAGACTGTCAAAGCCATTTGGCAGAATGCCTCATTGCCAGAACTTTCCAACAAGCACCAAGACATGGCTTGGCTGGTGGTGAGAAGGGCTCTGCCTGTGAGATCCTTTATGCACGCCCGGACTCTCAGCCGCACCGCACGCTGCCCTCGAAGCGGCTGCGGGGGGGACGAGACTGTCACACACCTCCTTCTGGAATGTGCCTACGCAGAGGAAGTCTGGAGAGGAATGCAGTGGTGTTTGTCGAGGTCCGTCCCGAGCAGCTCCGTGACGCGGGACTCTGTGCTCTACGGCCTGTTCCCTGGGACGCACACCGAGACGAACATCAACTGTGCCTGGAGGATCATCAACTCAGTGAAGGACGCTCTCTGGGTGGTCCGAAACCTGCTGATCTTCCAGCTGAAGGAGTTGACCCCGACTGAGTGTTGCAGACTGGCACATTCCAAGGTCCAGGACTACGTGTTGAGGGACACGCTGAAGCTTGGGGCAGCTGCCACCATGTAACATCTGCCTGCCTAAGAAGAACAGGGGGCCCACGCAGTCTTTTGGGCTCTGCTGACGCCTCAACTACATATATGGGCATATGATTGAAAAATGAACAGATCTGTATATACAAATGATGAACTCTGATCTCTGTATGCAAATGATTACGTCTGTATGGCATGACCAACTGTACAGACCATCAAATTATTTTATGAATAAAGTATATTTTTGAAATAAAAAAAAATAATAGCTCTGCTACGCACAGATGGCCAGAGATGGCAACACGAGCCGTGGACCGCCCAAGACCAGCGAGGTACCACAAAACAGCACGGGAACGGTGTCTGGAGGCACCCAGAAGGAAGGGCAGGCTGTAGCGGAGCAGACGGCAGACAGCGGGGAGGTGCAGCAGCCGATCTAAGCTCCTTCAGGACAGACGGAGGAAATGGAAGAGGAGGGATGAAAGGAGGCAGAGGATTGGATTACTGTCAAAAGCAGGAAGAGGAAACCTCCCAAAGCCACCCAGTGAAGGGGGAAGTGACACCTACACGGCGAGGATACAGGCAGCTCTTCCGACGGTGAGGACGGGCGCAAGGAGGGTCGTCACCAGAGGAAGAGACAGAGCGCCGTGGAGAAAAAGGAGGGCAGCACCGCCCAAGCAGGAAAAGACCATCCCTCTGAGGGGACGGGTAAAGGCCTCCCCCCACCCGGTGAGAACCAAGAGGTACCCACCGGCCCACAGCTCCAGGTAACTGGGAGCAGCGGTCCTGTGACAGCCCCGCTGTCAGATGGAGAACTGGACCGTGCGGACCCTGGGCCTGACCCGAAGACACCAGAGCGGGGAAATGGCTCCAGCGTGGAGCCGGACAGCTACCTCAGCCCTGGGATGGTCCAGCAGTTTGCCGTCACCACGGGGATGCACACAGCTACCCCAGAGGGGCACGACCAGCAGCAAATGGACACTGTTAACCTCGTAAACTGTTAAAATGGGGTTAAAAATTGCCAGCATCAATGTGCGTAGCATCAAATCGGCTACGCGATGTGTTTCTACGATGGCCTTCCTGGCCAACGTTAAAGCCGACGTCCTGTTCCGCAGGAATGTGGGATACCACACCTCAGCAGCTACAGGAGATGGTCGAGCTTGTGGGCCCATGGGCCGTCAGTTTGGTCGGGGGGCAACGATAGCCGCGCCTCCGGCCTGGGTATCCTGTTGAGAGGAGGCAACTTCACCATCTCCGAGGTTAAGGAGGTGCTGGGCGGGCGCCTCCTCGTCGCCGACGTCATGTACAGGAATGCTCCCCTGAGACTGATTAATGTGTACGCCCCAGTGGGTAAGAGGGAACGGTTGGCCGTCCTGCAGCAGCTTCCACTGTTGCTGGCTATGTCCAGGCCGGTCATTCTGGCCGGAGACTTCAACTGTATCATTGATGCAGATGGACGATCCGGCGGGGGGGACAGTAAACTGGACACCACGTCCAGAGCCCTGATGGACACGGTAAAAGATGCCAAGCTACACGACGTCTTCAGCACCCCTGCAGACGGAGCGCAGCGTAGATACACCTGGTCACGGGCAGACGGGTCTATCCGCTCAAGGATAGATTACCTGTTTGTGTCCCGAACGCTCTCGGTCAGATCCACCGACGTCAAGCCGGTGTTCTTCTCCGACCACTGCCTCCTGCTGGCCGAATGTCACCTACAGGACGAGCAGCGGGCTGGTAAGGGAATGTGGAAGCTGAACACCAAGCTGTTGACCCCGGGAAACATTGAGGAGCTCAAGAGGGACTACGCAGGTTGGAGAACCGTGAAGCCCCTCTTTGAGTCCCCAGCGGACTAGTGGGAAACAGTAAAAGGGAACATCAAGAGGTTCTTCATCCTCAAAGGTGTTCAGGAGGCGAGAGAGAGGCGGGGAAAACTGTCCCAGCTCCAGGAAAGTATGCAGAACCTGCTCCTGCTGCAGACGATGGGGGTGGATGTCACGGAGGACCTCAAGGAGGTGAAGGGCCAGCAAGCCTCGCTCTTTGCCTCGGAGGCCTCCAAGATAATCTTCCGGTCCAGGGTCCGCTCGGTGGAGAAGGACGAGACATGCTCACGTTTCTTCTTCCAGAAGGTGCACAAAGATAGCTCTGTGCTCAGCAGCCTGAAGGAAGAAGATGGCTCGCTAACGTCATCTCAGGCTGACGTCATGAGGATCAGTAAATCCTTCTATGCCAGTCTGTATGACGCGAAGCCGACCGACTGCGCGGCCTCCCAGTCGTTCCTGTCCTCTATCACAGAGGTCTTAGACGACAGAACACGGGAGAGGCTGGACCAGCCGCTATCTCTGAATGAGCTGACCAAGGCCCTCGAGTCCTTCGAAAAGAATAAAACTCCCGGGAGCGACAGCTTACCGGTCCAGCTCTATTCCGCTCTGAGGGACTTGATTGGCCAGGACCTGCTGGAGGTGTATGTCAGTATGCTTCGGGCAGGTACCATGAGTGAATCCATGAGGAAAGGCATCATCACCCTCATCTACAAGCAGAAGGGAGAGAGGGAGGAACTCAAAAATTGGAGACCAATCTCACTGTTGAATGCAGATTACAAAATTCTGTCAAAGGTAATCGCCAACCGGGTCAGGTCTGCTCTGGGGTCGGTGATTCACCCTGACCAAACCTGTGCTGTGCCAGGCAGGAAGATCGCTGAGAGTCTCGCGCTCCTCAGGGATACGATCGCCTACGTGCAGGACAGAGGGTTGGACACCTGCCTGATCAGCCTGGACCAGGAGAAAGCCTTTGACAGGATATCACACAGGTATATGAGAGATGTTCTCTCCAAAATGGGCTTTGGGGAGGGAATCTGTAATTGGATCAGACTGCTCTACACCAACATTGTCAGTGCAGTCTCAATCAATGGGTGGGAATCAGATAGCTTCCCAGTCAGATCTGGAGTCAGGCAGGGCTGCCCTCTCTCTCCTGCCTTGTTTGTGTGCTGCATAGAGCCATTTGCCGAGTCCATCAGGAAGGATGCGAGCCTGAGAGGGGTGACTATTCCTGGCAGCGGGGCCTGCAGATTAAGGCCTCCCTGTACATGGATGACCTCGCCGTTTTCTGCTCGGATCCGCTGTCCGTGCGCAGACTCATTTGCATATATGACCAGTTCGAACGGGCCTCGGGGGCCAAGGTAAACCAAGGCAAGAGCGAGGCCATGCTCTTCGGGAACTGGGCTGACCAATCCTCGATCCCCTTCACCGTCAGGACCGACCACCTGAAGGTGCTGGGTATTTGGTTCGGAGGGGCTGGGGCGTGCGCCAAGTCTTGGGAGGAGCGTATCAGCAAAGTGAGGCAGAAACTGGGCAGATGGAAGCTACGGTCACTCTACATCGTGGGAAAAAGCCTGGTCATCAGGTGTGAGGCACTGTCATTGCTGTTATACGTGGCACAGGTCTGGCCTATTCCCAGAACCTGTGCCGCTGCAGTCACCCGGGCCATCTTCCAGTTTATATGGAGGTCAAAGATGGACCGGGTCCGAAGGGACTCACTGTATAAAGATCTGGGCAACGGGGGAAAAAATACACCCAATGCCACCCTCACCCTGATGGACACCTTTGTCTGTGGCTGCATCAAGCTGTGCGTGGATCCCCGGTACGCAAACACCAAGTGTCACTACGTACTGAGGTTCTACCTGTCCCCGGTGTTGTGAAGGATGGGCCTGGCCTCGCTGCCGCGGAACGCTCCGAGTAGTTGGACCGTTCCGTATCACCTGTCCTTCGTGGAGAAGTTCATGAAGAAAAACACCTTTGACCACAAGTCCATCAGGAAGTGGTCAGCACGTAGTGTCCTTGAGACCCTTCGGGAAAAGGAGAGGGCGGATCCTATCGAGCGGTTCCCTGAGCAGACTGTCAAAGCCATTTGGCAGAATGCCTCATCGCCAGAACTTTCCAACAAGCACCAAGACATGGCTTGGCTGGTGGTGAGAAGGGCTCTGCCTGTGAGATCCTTTATGCACGCCCGGACTCTCAGCCGCACCACACGCTGCCCTCGAAGCGGCTGCGGGGGGGACGAGACTGTCACACAACTCCTTCTGGAATGTGACTACGCAGATGAAGTCTGGAGAGGAATGCAGTGGTGTTTGTCGAGGTTCGTCCCGAGCAGCGCCGTGACGCGGGACTCCGTGCTCCATGGCCTGTTCCCTGGGACGCACACCGAGACGAACATCAACTGTGCCTGGAGGATCATCAACTCAGTGAAGGACGCTCTCTGGGTGGTCTGAAACCTGCTGATCCTCCAGCTGAAGGAGTTGACTCCGACTGAGTGCTGCAGACTGGCACATTCCAAGGTCCAGGACTACGTGTTGAGGGCTTGGGGCAGCTGCCGCCAAGGCGCGGTGGGGAAAGACCACTGTGTAAAGTCTGCTTGCCTAACGAAGAACAGGGGGCCCTCGCAGTCATTTGGGCTCTGCTGACGCCTCAGCTAAAAATGTAGTCGTACAGACCAGTATGTACAAATGATTATTCTGTCTCTGTATACCAAGAAATGGAATGTTTATGGATGTATGGCATGACCAATTGTACAGATCATCAAAATATTTTATGAATAAAGTATATTTTTGAAATAAAAAAGATGGCTCTGCTGACGCCTCAGCAGAATACCTCGATGGTCAATGTACAGACTTGTACATACGAATGATTAATTCCGATCTGTGTATGTAAAGAAATGGAATGTATATGTATGTATGGCATCACCATTTGTATAGATATCAAAATAATTTTATGAGTAAGGTATATTTTTGAAATAATAAAAAAAACGTTTTGTTAAACCTATGTAAAATAATTTGACCGTACTGTGTCTACAGTTCCCTATTTTGGGCCCTCAAAAGATATGAAGGACTGAGATAAATGTTGGTGGTGCACTGGTGGTGGAAAACTCTCACAGAAATAGGGGAAGCATCGAGGCCTATTATGTCTCTCCCAGTCCTGGGGCCCAAATGACAGGGTTGGGGAATGAATGAGGTTTTATGATGAAAGGGGACAACAACAGAGAAATTCAACAAGCCCAATCTTACCAGATGTCTGGTTTGTCCTCTTCATTATTGTACTCAGAATTTCCTTCGCCATGTTTGCATGTCTGTTCACTATCTCTGTAACATGATCCCAGAAATTCATATCAAAGAAATCTGCCAAGAACTGCTGCCTGGGGATGTTCCGGTTGGTTTTATTGTCATGAGAATTCATTATAACTCCATTGACTGTTCCAGTGTTTGTAACCTCAGGAAACTCCTTCATTCCAGAAACAATTGTATAAATCCCAGTGTGTACATTCGTCTCTGTAAAACAAATAGTAAAAGCAGGTAGTTACTCAATACCAACATAAACATCATATTAATGTACCTGGGCCACGAAACCAGAATCACATCACAGATCCCAGGGGCATCACTAATGTGAGAGATTGCCCTCAAAATTACTTTCAACATGTTATATCTGTAAAGATCAGATTGAAAACAATTATACACACTTACAGCTGGTCAAAGTGAGGCCCATCCACACAGTGGCAATCTCCAATAACCCACCAAATTATAACACTGTCAGAATCCTGTCTGATATAATCAACAGAATCAGATTCAACTGGGTCAGAATTAGATGCTGCAGCCTCTCAGAACCGGGAGTAAACACAGAATTAGACACACTCAGATAATCAATGGAGGCAGTGTGGACACAGGAGAGGCTGGAACACAATCCAGGGATTGGATATTAAACAGAGATCACTAACCTGGAACAGGAACCTGGGACACACGTAGTGTATCACTAACCTGGAACAATATTCCAGGATAACTTGAAGAAGGATATTGAGGAGACCCTATAGGCCAGGAAACATCTGAAGTGAGGAATTCAGGATAACCCGGGGCAGGTCTGTGGTTTATCACCATAACCAGGAAAGGTGTGGGGTGAGTGAATCCGGATTGAAATGAAGAGAATCAGGAATATTTGGGAGGATGAAGTATGAGACCATGGGGGACAGGCAGCTGCTGCCAAAGTGCGGTAGGGAAGACCACTGTGTAACATCTGCCTGCCTAAGAACAGAGGGCCCATGTACTCATTTGGGCTCTGCTGATGCCTCAGCTAAATATATGGATATATGGATGGTAAACCTGTATATACAAATGACAAATTCTGATCTCTGTATGTAAATGTTTGTATGACATGACCAACTGTACAGACCATCAAATTATTTTATGAATAAACTATATTTTTGAAATAAAAAAAAGACAGTCACTGTGTGAACAGTCTCTCTGTCAAACAGGGGGATGGACAATCCAGAGCAGGATCCTCACTGTCCTTCACTGAGCTTTTTAATCAGCCCTTTATACACGGCCAGTAGGATGTTGGTGTCTGAGATAACCCGGCCTATTCAACCATGAGGGCATCACAGCTGAGCCTGGGCTGGGTTAAACATGGAGTCTCCTTCTCCTCCCCGCAGTGTTTACAAGACTTTAGACCAGGAATGATGAAGCTGTTTGGCTTCTCCCAATCGATGTGAAAATTAAAATTGTCCATTGGAACCATTTCCCATTTGCTCGGGGCTTCTCTGATCTCGGGGTTTCTACATCCTGCTGTCAGGAGACCTGGACACAAATCCCATCAGAGTCTTCCAGACTGTGCTGCCTTCAATGTGTAAAAGATCAGGCTGGCTATATAACAGGCGGCTGGTCAAACATCCCCCATTTCAAACTCTCCCCAAGAGATTCACATTCACCCCAGACACAGAGAGAGAGAGAGAATGGAAAGCTGAATTCTGTACTTACCGGGAGAGACCCGGGAAAAACACAGGGAGATGGAGAGAAGGATCAGCAACATTCTGGGAATCCACTCTCCCTATTCCGATCAGGGACTGGGGAAAAAAACAGAGGGGACAACTGCTATTGAGAGTCTGGAAGAACAAAACACTTTCTCTGACTCCACTCCATGTCAATGCTGAGCTGCAGATCATTTCCTGAACTTCAAGCTGCAGAAGCAGAGAGTCAATGATTGGTCCCAGTCTCAGTAAAATACCCAATAAAGAGATGAACAGATTCCTGTCACCAGTTCCCAGGAGGATCACACTCAGACAGGTTGAGTTACCCGCAGTGAAACAGAAACTGTCAGAATTTGATTCCCCCCCCCCCCCCCCCACCAGCAGGAATCAGGGTGTGGTCTTTGTATTTAAACAGCCCTGCCCCAATGGGAAAGTCTCTCAGGTCTTTTTTTATTACAAAAATATACTTTATTCATTAAATAATTTGATGGTCTGTACAGTTGGACATGCCATACATATGTAAACATTCCACTTCTTCACATACCGAAACAGAGTAATCATTCCTATTTACAGGTCTGTACAATTACATTTTTAGCCGAGGTGTCAGCAGAGCCCAAATGACTGCACGGGCCCCCTGTTCTTCTTTAGGCAGGCAGATGTTACACGGTGGTCTTTCCCCACCGCGCCTTGGCGGCAGCTGCCCCAAGCTTCAGCGCGTCCCTCAAAACGTAGTCCTGGACCTTGGAAAGTGCCAGTCTGCAACACTCAGTCGGGGTCCACTCCTTCAGCTGGAAGATCAACAGGTTTCGGACCACCCAGAGAGCGTCCTTCACCGAGTTGATGATCCTCCAGGCACAGTTGATGTCCGTCTCGGTGTGCGTCCCGGGGAACAGGCCATGGAGCACAGAGTCCTGTGTCACGGCGCTGCTCGGGACGAACCTTGACAAACACCACTGTATTCCTCTCCAGACTTCCTTTGCGTAGGCACATTCCAGAAGGAGGTGTGTGACAGTCTCGTTCCCCCCCGCAGCCGCTTCGAGGGCAGCGTGCGGTGCGGCTGAGAGTCCGGGCGTGCATAAAGGATCTCACAGGCAGAGCCCTTCTCACCACTAGCCAAGCCATGTCTTGGTGCTTGTTGGAAAGTTCTGGCGCTCAGGAATTCTGCCAAATGGCTTTGACAGTCTGCTCAGGGAACCGCTCGATAGGATCCGCCCTCTCCTTTTCCCGAAGGGTCTCAAGGACACTACGTGCTGACCACTTCCTGATGGACTTGTGGTCAAAGGTGTTTTTCTTCATAAACTTCTCCACGAAGGACAGGTGATACGGAACGGTCCAACTACTCGGAGCGTTCTGCGGCAGCGAGGCCAGGCCCATCCTTCGCAACACCGGGGACAGGTAGAACCTCAGTACGTAGTGACACTTGGTGTTTGCGTACCGGGGACCCACGCACAGCTTGATGCAGCCACACACAAAGGTGGCCATCAGGGTGAGGGTGGCATTGGGTGTATTTTTTCCCCCGTTGCCCAGATCTTTGTACATCGAGTCCCTTTGGACCCGGTCCATCTTTGACGTCCATATAAACTGGAAGATGGCCCGGGTGACTGCAGCGGCACAGGTTCTGGGAATAGGCCAGACCTGTGCCACGTATAACAGCAATGACAGTGCCTCACACCTGATGACCAGGTTTTTTCCCGCGATGGAGAGTGACCGTAGCTTCCATCTGCCCAGTTTCTGCCTCACTTTGCTGATACGCTCCTCCCAAGACTTGGCGCACGCCCCAGCCCCTCCCGAACCAAATATCCAGCACCTTCAGGTGGTCGGTCCTAATGGTGAAGGGGATCGAGGATTGGTCGGCCCAGTTCCCGAAGAGCATGGCCTTGCTCTTGCCTCGGTTTACCTTGGCCCCCGAGGCCCGTTCGAACTGGTCATATATGCAAATGAGTCTGCGCACGGACAGCGGATCCGAGCAGAAAACGGCGACATCATCCATATACAGGGAGGCCTTAACCTGCAGGCTCCCGCTGCCAGGAATAGTCACCACCCTCAGGCTCACATCCTTCCTGATGGACTCGGCAAATGGCTCTATGCAGTACACAAACAAGGCAGGAGAGAGAGGGCAGCCCTGCCTGACTCCAGATCTGACTGGGAAGCTATCTGATTCCCACCCGTTGATTGAGACTGCACTGACAATGTTGGTGTAGAGCAGTCTGATCCAATTGCAGATTCCCTCCCCAAAGCCCATTTTGGAGAGAACATCTCTCATATACCTGTGTGATATCCTGTCAAAGGCTTTCTCCTGATCCAGGCTGATCAGGCAGGTGTCCAACCCTCTGTCCTGCACGTAGGATTGCTAGACTCTCAGTGATCTTCCTGCCCAGCACAGCACAGGTTTGGTCAGGGTGAATCACCGACCCCAGAGCAGACCTGACCCGGTTGGCGATTACCTTTGACAGAATTTTGTAATCCGCATCAGGTCACGGTTTCATTGTCTCAGGGATTTACAAGGATGGCTGCGTGTTTTGGAAGTAAGGAATTGGATACCTTTTGTGAACCCTGTTTGTGTAGCTGTAAGCTCCAGCACACTGCAGACAAACCCAAACTGAGGGTTGTTTAATGGGAAGCTGATTGAAACTGGCCATTAGTTCCCAAACTAAAGTATATCCCAGTGAAAGGGAAGGACTGTGGGAGAAGGGGTCCACCTGCTATGGGTGTGTAAGGAAATAAGGGAGGCTGTCCAATTAAAAGAGAAGGCATACAACATGGCAAAGACCAGCGGGAGACTAGAAGCTTGAGAAAACTTTAAAGGTTGACAGAAAGCCGCAAAAAGCTATAAAGAAATGTCAGATAGATTATGAGAGTAAACTAACTCAGAATGTAAAGATAGATGGCAAAGGTTTCTGCAAATATATACAAATATATAAAATGAAAAAGATTGGCTAAGGTAAACATTGGTCCTTCAGAGGATGAGAAGGGTATTTGGAAATGGGATATGAGGAAATGGCTGGTGCATTGAACAGATATTGTATTTTGTGCCAGTTTTCACAGTGGAGGACAGGAATAACATGCCAGTAGCTGACAAGGAGATGAAGGTAGGTGAGGACCTGGAAACAATCATTACCATGAAAGAGGCAGTGTGGGCAAGCTCATGGAGGTAAAGGTAGACAAGTCTCCTGGCCCTGACTGAGTACATCCCATTGTATGAAAAGAGATGACGGGAGAAATAACAAATGCACTTGTGGTAACTTTACAAAATTGGCTGGACTCTGGGGCAATTCCAACAATTCAGTAAACAACAAAAACACGGTTTTAAAAAGGAGGTAGACAATAGATGGGGAATTATAGGCTGGTTAGGTTAACCTCTGTAGTGGGGAAAATATTTGCATCTGTTATCAAGAAAGAAATAGCAAGACATCCAGATAGAAATTGTCCCATTGGGCAGATGCAGCATGGGTTCATAAAAGACAGGTTGTGCTTTAGCTAACCAACTGGAATTCTATGAAGGCATTAAGAACACAGTGAACAATGGGGACCCAGTAGATGTGGTGTATCTAGATTTCCAAATGGCATTCGACAAAGTGCCACACAAAAGGCTGCTTCATCAGAAAAGGATGCAATGCGTTATGGTTAATGTATTAGCATGGATATAGGATTGGTTAACTAATAGGAAGCAAAGAATGTGCGTAAATAAGGGCTTTTCTGGTTGGCAATCAGTAACTAGTAGTATGTCTCAGGAACCAGTATTGGAAATGCAATTGTTCACAATTTACATAGATGTTTTGGAATTGGGGACCATGTGTAGTGTATCAAAGTTTGCTGATGACTACGACTGGTAGAGCAAAGTGTGCAGAGGACTGTGAAACTTTGCAGAGGGAAATAGATATATTCAGTGAGTGGGCAAAGGTCTGGCAGATGGAGTACAATGTTAATAAATGTGAAGTCATCCATTTTGATAGGAGTAACAGTAAAAAGGATTATTACTTGAATGGTAAAAAAAATTCTGTCCTTCATTGCTAAAGGGATTTAGCAATTTAAAGGGATTGGTTTAAAAGCAGGGAGGTTATGTTGCAGCTGTATGGGGTGCTGGTGAGATCAGACCTGGCGTACTGTATGCAGTTTTGGTCTCCTTACTTGAGAAAGGATGTACTGGCACTGGAGGGGATACAGAGGAAGTTGACTAGGTTGATTCTGGAATTGAGGGGGTCGGCTTATGAGGAGAGACTGAGTAGACTGGGATAATATACTTTGGAATTTAGAAGAATAAGTGGGGATCTTATAGAAACATATAAAATTATGAAGGGAATCGATAAGTTAGAAGTAGAGAGGACGTTTCCACTGGTGGGTGAAATGAGGACAACAGGGCACAGATTAGGGGGAGCAGATTTAGGTCTGAACTGAGAGGGAACTTTTTCATCCAGAGGGTTGTGAATCTATGGAATTCCCTGCCCAGTGAAGTAGATTAGATTACTTACAGTGTGGAAACAGGCCCTTCGGCCCAACAAGTCCACACTGACCCACCGAAGTGCAACCCACCCAGACCCATTCCCCTAACACTAGGGGCAATTTAACGTGGCCAATTCACCTAACCTGCACATTTTTGGACTGTGGGAAGAAACCAGAGCACCTGGAGGAAACCCACGCAGACACAGGGAGAATGTGCAAACTCCACACAGTCGCCTGAGACGGGAATTGAACCCAGATCTCTGGCGTTGTGAGGCATCAGTGCTAACCACTGTGCTACCATTGAGGCTTCCTGATTAAATGTTTTTAAAGCTAAGATAGATATGTTTTTGAACAGTAAAAGAATAAATGATTATAGTGAGAGGGTGGGAAGTGGAGCTGAGGCCATGGAGAGATTAGCCCTGATCTTATTGAAGGGTGGAGCAGGCTCAAAGGGCCAGATGGCCTACTCCTGCTCCTAGTTCTTATGTTTGTAAGTTCAAAGACAGAGCTCCTCTGCCTGCCAACAATAATGTGATTGGTTGTCAGGTAATTGAAGTGTTTGAAGTGGGTTTTTTAAATCCTTTAAAATGATTATGATGTCTGTAGGAATAGTGGCAAATGATTTCCAACCTGTCATCCCCTGTGAGTCATGACAATGTGAAAACAGAACCCCACATTCATACTGAAATAACCATAATCATATGTTACCAAAACCCACCATTTACACTTGTCCTTCCTGTTTGCTGTGTCCTCTACCCTCAGGCACACACACACACAGACACGCATTCACACTCACACTCTCTCACACACATACACACAGACACATACACACTCGAACACATCTCTCTCTCTCTAAAACATACACACAAACACACACTCCCTCTGCAGGCAGATAGTTTGCCTTCTCTTCAATAAAGTGCTCCTGTTGAACACACTGTTGTGTTGTGTCCTCGAGACATGATGTTAGAACAGGCACTGAGGTGAGTGTTGCAGAACTGTGAGAAAGCACAGCTACTGACGGGACACAGGTACACACAGCATTGACAGCTGCCTTTAGAATTACAAAAATGCAAAGATCAACAAAGCAAGCCACAGTTAATGTACCTGATGGAACAATGTGGTGCAGCTATTCCCTAACATCTCCTGTTAAATGGCAGGGAAATATGAAGCTAAATTTGAGATGTTAGCAGGAGAGAATTGTAAAGAGTCCGCTGACATGTCCGTACTCTGGGAACGGGATTTTAACACCTTGATCATACCCTTCACCATGTGACATGTCAATACCCTGATCGCCCTCTCACGTGACATGTTGTAGAGTCTTACCTATTGAAAGGCAAATATCTTGATGTGAA
>NW_028270173.1:50561539-50564039 GCF_037043375.1 Chiloscyllium plagiosum | reverse complement strand
TGTGTATCTGTGTGTGTGTGTCTGTCTGTGTGTGTGTGTCTGTGTGTGGGTGCCTGTGGGTGTGTGTCTGTGTGTGTCTGTCTGTCTGTGTGTGTGTCTGTGTGAGTGTGTGTCTGTGTGTGTTTGTGTGTGTGTGTGGGTGTCTGTGTGTGTGTGTGTCTGTGCGTGTGCCTGTGTGTGTGTCTGTATATGTGTGTCTGTGTGTGTGTGTGTGTATGTGTCTGTGTGTGTGTGTCTGTGTATGTTTGTGTGCATGTGTGTGTGTCTGTGTGTGTGTGAGGGGGTGTCTGTGTGTGTGTGTGGGGGTGTGTGGGTGTCTGTGTGTGTGTGTCTGTGTGTGTGTGTGGGTGCCTGTGTGTGTGTGTGTCTGTGTGTGTGTGTGTGTGTGTGTGTGTGTGTGTGTGTCTGTGTGTGTTTGTGTTTGTGTGTGGGTGTCTGTGTGTCTGTGTTTGTGTGTGTGTGTGGGTGTCTGTGTCTGTGTGTGTCTGTGTGAGTGTCTGTCCAGTGTGTGTGTGTCTGTGTGTGTGTGTCTGTGTTTGTTTGTGTGCGTGTGTGTGTGTGTGTGAGGTGGTATCTGTGTGTGTGGGGGGGTGTGTTGCTGTCTATGTGTGTGTGTGTGTGTGTCTGTGTGTGTGTGTGTCTGTGTGTGTGTGTGTCTGTGTGTGTGTGTGTGTGAGGTGGTATCTGTGTGTGTGTGGGGGTGTGTTGCTGTCTATGTGTGTGTGTGTGTGTCTGTGTGTGTGTGTGTCTGTGTGTGTGTGTGTCTGTGTGTGGGTCCATGTGTGTGTGTTTGTCTATGTGTGTGTGTCTCTGTGTGTATCTGTGTGTGGGTGCCTGTGTGTGTTTGTGTCTGTGTGTGTGTGTGTCTGTGTGTGTGTGTTGTGTGTGTGTTTGTGTTTTTGTGTGGGTGTCTGTGTGTGTGTGTCTGTGCGTGTGTGTTTGTGTGTGTGTGTGGGTGTCTGTGTGTGTGTGTGTGTGCCTGTGTGTGTGTGTGTCTGTCTGTGTGTGTGTGTCTGTGTGTGTGACTGTGTGTGTTTGTGTGCGTGTGTGGGTGCCATAGTGTGTGTGTGTGTGTGAGGGGGTGTCTGTGTGTGTGTGTGGTGGGGGTGGGTGTTTGTGTGTGTGTGTGTCTGTGTGTGTGTCTGTGTGTGTTTGCATGTATGTGTGGGTGTCTGTCTGTGTGTGTGTGTGCGTGTGTGGGTGTGTCTGTGTGTGTGGGTGTGTGTGTGTCCGTGTGTGTGTCTATGTATGTGTGTGTCTGTCTGTGTGTGGGTGTCTGTGTGTGTGTGTGTGTCTGTGTGTGTGTGTGTCTGTCTGTGTGTGTGTGTGTCTGTGTGTGTGTGTCTGTGTGTGTTTGTGTTTGTGTGTGGGTGGCTGTGTGTGTGTGTCTGTATGTGTGTGTTTGTGTGTGTGTGTGTGTGTGGGTGTCTGTGTGTGTGTGTCTGTGTGTGTGGGGGTGTGTGGGTGTCTGTGTGTGTGCGTGTGTGTGGGTGTCTGTGTGTGTGTGTCTGTGTGTGGGTGCCTGTGTGTGTGTGTCTGTGTATGTGTGTGTGTGTGTGTGTGTCTGTGTGTGTTTGCATGTGTGTGTGGGTGTCTGTATGTGTGTGTGTGTGTGTCTGTGTGTGTGGGTGTGTGTGAGTCCGTGTGTGTGTGTCTATGTGTGTGTGTGTGTCTGTCTGTCTGTGTGTGTGTGTGTCTGTGTGTATGTCTGTGTGTGGGTGCCTGTGTGTTTGTGTCTGTGTATGTGTGTGTGTGTCTGTGTGTCTGTGTCTGTGTGTGTGTCTGTGTGTGTCTGTGTGTGTGTCTGTGTGTGGGTGCCTGTGTGTTTGTGTCTGTGTATGTGTGTGTGTGTGTCTGTGTGTCTGTGTCTGTGTGTGTGTCTGTGTGTGTCTGTGTGTGTTTGTGTGTGTGAGGGTGTCTGTGTGTGTGTGAGTGTGTGTGTGTCTGTGTGTGTGGGTGCCTGTGTGTGGGTGTCTGTGTGTGTGTGTCTGTGTGTGTGTGTGTGTGTGTCTGTGTGTCTGTGTGTGTGAGGCTGTCTGTGTGTGTGTCTGTGTGTGTGGGTGAGGGGGTGTCTGAGTGTGTGGGGGGGATGTGGGTGTCTGTGTGTGTGTGTCGGTGTGTGTGTCTGTGAGTGGGTGCCTGTGTGTGTGTGTGTGTCTGTGTGTGTGTGTCTGTGTGTGTTTGCATGTGTGTGTGGGTGTCTGTATGTGTGTGTGTGTGTGTGTGTGTCTGTGTGTGTGGGTGTGTGTCTGTGTGTGTGTATCTGTGTGTGGGTGCCTGTCAGTGTGTGTGTGTGTGTGTGTTTCTGTGTGTGTGTGTGTGTGTCTGTGTGTGATTGTGAGTCTGTGTGTGTGTGTCTGTGTGTGTGGGTGCCTGTGTGTGTGTGTCTGTGTGTGAGTGTGTGTCTGTCTGTGTGTGTGTGTTTGTTTGTGTGCGTCTGTGTGTTTGTGTTTGTGTGTGGGTGTCTGTGTGTGTGTGTCTGTGTGTGTGTGTGTGTGTG
>NW_028270173.1:50519039-50521539 GCF_037043375.1 Chiloscyllium plagiosum | reverse complement strand
GGGTGCCTGTGTGTGTGTGTGTGAGCGGGTGTCTGTGTGTGTGGGGGGATGTGGGTGTCTGTGTGTGTGGGGGGATGTGGGACTCTGTGTGTGTGTCTGTGTGTGTATGTCTGTGTGTGGGTGCCTGTGTGTGTGTGTCTGTGTAAGTGTGCGTGTGTCTGTGTGTGTGTGTGTCTATGTGTGTTTGCATGTGTGTGTGGGTGTCTGTATGTGTGTGTGTGTGTGTGGGTGGGTGTGTCTGTGTGCGTGTATCCGTGTGTGTGTCTATGTGTGTGTGTGTGTGTGTCTGTGTGTGTGTGTCTGTGTGTGTTTCTGTGTGTTTGTGTGTGTGTGTGACATTGTGCACGTGTGTGTGTGGGTGCCTGTGTGTGTGTGTCTGTGTGTGTCTGTCTGTGTGTGTGTATCTGTGTGTGGGTGCCTGTGGGTGTGGGTCTGTGTGTGTGTGTCTGTCTGGGTGTGTGTCTGTGTGTCTGTGTGTGTGTGTGTCTGTGTGTGTTTGTGTGTGTGTGTGGGTGTCTGTGTGTGTGTCTGTGTGTCTGTGTGTGTGTGTCTGTGTGTGTTTGTGTGCGTGTGTGTGGGTGTCTGTGTGTGTGTGTGAGGGGGTGTCTGTGTGTGTGGGGGGATGTGGGTGTCTGTGTGTGTGTCTGTGTGTGTATGTCTGTGTGTGGGTGCCTGTGTGTGTGTGTCTGTGTGTGTGTGTGTCTATGTGTGTTTGCATGTGTGTGTGGGTGTCTGTATGTGTGTGTGTGTGTGTGTGGGTGCCTGTGTCTGTGTGTGTGGGTGTGTGTGTGTCCGTGGGTGTGTCTATGTGTGTGTGTCTGTGTGTGTTTCTGTGTGTTTGTGTGTGTGTGTGTGACATTGTGCACGTGTGTGTGTGGATGCCTGTGTGTGTGTGTGTGTCTGTGTGTGTCTGTCTGTGTGTGTGTATCTGTGTGTGGGTGCCTGTGGGTGTGGGTCTGTGTGTGTGTGTCTGTGTGTGTGTGTGTGTGTGTGTGTGTTGTGTGTGTTTGTGTGTGTGTGTGTCTGTGTGTGTTTGCATGTGTGTGTGAGTGTCTGTATGTGTGTGTCTGTGTGTGTGGGTGTGTCTGTGTGTGTGGGTGTGTGTGTGTGTGTCCGTGTGTGTGTGTCTGTGTGTGTGTGAGTCTGTGTGTGTGGGTGTGTGTCCGTGTCCGTGTGTGTGTCTGTCTGTGTGTGTGTGTGCCTGTGTGTGTGTGTCTGTGTGTGTGTCTGTGTGTGCGTGTCTGTGTGTGTGTGTCTGTGTGTGGGTGCCTGTGTGTGTGTGTCTGTGTGTGTGTATCTGTGTGTGGGTGCCTGTCGGTGTGTGTGTGTGTGTGTGTGTTTCTGTGTGTGTGTGTGTGTCTCTGTGTGTGTGTGTGAGTCTGTGTGTGTGGGTGTGTGTCCGTGTGTGTGTCTATGTGTGTGTGTGTGTGTGTCTGTGTGTGTGTGTCTGTGTGTGTTTCTGTGTGTTTGTGTGTGTGTTTGACATTGTGCACGCGTGTGTGTGGGTGCCTGTGTGTGTGTGTCTGTGTTGTCTGTCTGTGTGTGTATCTGTGTGTGGGTGCCTGTGGGTGTGGGTCTGTGTGTGTGTGTCTGTCTGTGTGTGTGTCTGTGTGTGTGTGTCTGTGTGTGTTTGTGTGTGTATGTGGGTGTCTGTGTGTGTGTGTGTCTGTGTTGTCTGTCTGTGTGTGTATCTGTGTGTGGGTGCCTGTGTGTGTGTGTCTGTGTGTGGGTGCCTGTGTGTGTGTGTGTCTGTGTGTGTGCATCTGTGTGTGGGTGCCTGTCTGTGTGTGTGTGTGTGTGTGTGTTTCTGTGTGTGTGTGTGTGTGTCTGTGTGTGATTGTGAGTCTGTGGGTGTGTGTGTCTGTGTGTATGTGTGAGTCTGTGTGTGTGTGTGTGTGTGTGTCCTTGTGTGTGTGTCCGTGTGTGTGTGTCTATGTGTGTGTGTGTATCTATGTGTGTGTGTCTGTGTGTGTGTCTGCGTGTGGGTGCCTGTGTGTGTGTGTCTGTGTGTGTGTGTCTGTGTGTGTGTGTGTGTCTGTGTGTGTTTGTGTTTGTGTGTGTCTGTGTGTGTGTGAGGGTGTCTGTGTGTGTGTGCCTGTGTGTGTGTGTCTGTGTGTGTGTGTTTGTGTGTGTGTGGGTGGGTGTCTGTGTGTGTGTGTCTGTGTGTTTGCGTGTGTGTGTGTGTCTGTGTGTGTGTCTGTCTGTGTGTGTGTCCGTGTGTGTGTGTCCGTGTGTGTGTGTCTATGTGTGTGTGTGTGTCTGTGTGTGTGTCTGTGTGTGTGTCTGCGTGTGGGTGCCTGTGTGTGTGTGTCTGTGTGTGTGTGTCTGTGTGTGTGTGTGTGTCTGTGTGTGTTTGTGTTTGTGTGTGAATGTCTGTGTGTGTGTGTCTGTGTGTGTCTGTTTGTGTGTGTGTGTGTGGGTGTCTGTGTGTGTGTGTGTCTGTGTGTGTGTCTGTGTGTGTGTATCTGTGTGTGTGTGTTTCTGTGTGTGTTTGTGTGCG
>NW_028270173.1:50506539-50509039 GCF_037043375.1 Chiloscyllium plagiosum | reverse complement strand
TGTGTGTGTGTGTGTGTGTCTGTGTGTGTTTGTGTGTGAATGTCTGTGTGTGTGTGTCTGTGTGTGTGTGTTTGTGTGTGTGTGTGTGTGGGTGTCTGTGTGTGTGTGTTTGTGTCTGTGTGTGTGTGTCTGTGTGTGTGTGTCTGTGTGTGGGTGTCTGTGTGTGTGTGTGTCTGTGTGTGTGTGTGTCTGTGTGTGTTTGTGTTTGTGTGTGAATGTCTCTGTGTGTGTGTCTGTGTGTGTGTTTGTGTGTGTGTCTGGGTGTCTGTGTGTGTGTGTCTGTGTGTGTGTCTGTGTGTGTTTGCATATGTGTGTGGGTGTCTGTGTGTGTGTGTGGGTGTGGGTGTGTCTGTGTGTGTGGTTGTGTGTGTGTGTGTCCGTGTGTGTGTCTATGTGTGTGTGTGTGTCTGTGTGAGGGTGCCTGTGTGTTTGTGTCTGTGTGTGTGTGTCTGTCTGTGTGTGTGTGTCTGTGTGTGTTTGTGTGAGTGAGGGTGTCTGTGTGTGTGTGTGTGGGTGTGTCTGTGTGTGTGTGTGAGGGGGTGTCTGAGTGTGTGGGGGGGATGTGGGTGTCTGTGTGTGTGTGTCGGTGTGTGTGTCTGTGTGTGGGTGCCTGTGTGTGTGTGTCTGTGTGTGTGTCTGTGTGTGTTTGCATGTGTGTGTGGGTGTCTGTATGTGTGTGTCTGTGTGTGTGGGTGTGTGTGTGTGTGTCCGTGAGTGTGTCTATGTGTGTGTGTGTGTGTGAGTGTGTGTGTGTGTGTGTGTGTGTCTGTCTGTGTGTGTGTGTCTGTGTGTATGTCTGTGTGTGGGTGCCTGTGTGTTTGTGTCTGTGTGTGTGTGTCTGTGTGTGTGTGTGTCTGTGTCTGTGTGTGTGTCTGTGTGTGTCTGTGTGTGTTTGTGTGTGTGAGGGTGTCTGTGTGTGTGTGTGAGTGTGTCTGTCTGTGTGTGTGTGTGACTTTGTGCGCGTGTCTGTGTGTGTGTCTTTTTGTGTCTGCCTGTGTGTGTGTCTGTGCGTGTGTGTGAGTCTGTGTGTGTGTGTGTGTGTGTCTGTGTGTGTGTCTGTGTGTGGGTGCCTGTGTGTGTGGGTGTCTGTGTGTGTGTGTGTCTGTGTGTGGGTGCCTGTGTGTGTGTGTGTCTGTGTGTGTGTATCTGTGTGTGGGTGCCTGTCAGTGTGTGTGCGTGTGTGTTTCTGTGTGTGTGTGTGTGTGTGTCTGTGTGTGATTGTGAGTGTGTGTGTGTGTGTGTGTGAGTCTGTGTGTGTGTCTATGTGTGTGTGTGAGTCTGTGTGTGTGTGTCTGTGTGTGTGTCTGCGTGTGGGTGCCTGTGTGTGTGTGTGTGTGTGTGTCTGTGTGTGGGTGCCTGTGTGTGTGTGTGTGTGTGGGTGTCTGTGTGTGTGTGTCTGTGTGTGTGTTTCTGTGTGTGTGTGTCTCTGTGTGTGTGTGTGTGTGTGTGGGTGTGTGTGTGGGTGTCTGTGTGTGTGTGTCTGTGTGTGTGTTTCTGTGTGTGTGTGTCAGTGTGTGTGTGTGTGTGTGGGTGTCTGTGTGTGTGTCTGTGTGCGTGTGTGTGTGTGTGTCTGTGTGTGTTTGTGTGCGTGTGTGTGGGTGCCTGTGTGTGTGTGTGTGAGGGGGTGTCTGTGTGTGTGTGTGTGAGTGTGTGTGTCTGTGTGTGTGTGTGTGACTTTGTGCGCGTGTCTGTGTGTGTGTCTTTTTGTGTCTGTCTGTGTGTGTGTCTGTGTGTGTGTGAGTCTGTGTGTGTGGGTGTGTGTGTGTCTGTGTGTGTGTCTGTGTGTGGGTGCCTGTGTGTGTGGGTGTCTGTGTGTGTGTGTCTGTGTGTGGGTGCCTGTGTGTGTGTGTGTCTGTGTGTGTGTATCTGTGTGTGGGTGCCTGTCAGTGTGTGTGTGTGTGTGTGTTTTTCTGTGTGTGTGTGTGTGTCTGTGTGTGATTGTGAGTGTGTGTGTGTGTGTGAGTCTGTGTGTGTGTCTATGTGTGTGTGTGAGTCTGTGTGTGTGTGTCTGTGTGTGTGTCTGCGTGTGGGTGCCTGTGTGTGTCTGTGTGTGTGTGTCTGTGTGTGGGTGCCTGTGTGTGTGTGTGTGTGTGTGTGTGGGTGTCTGTGTGTGTGTGTCTGTGTGTGTGTGTTTCTGTGTGTGTGTGTCTGTGTGTGTGTGTGTGTGTGTGTGGGTGTGTGTGTGGGTGTCTGTGTGTGTGTCTGTGTGTGTGTTTCTGTGATTGTGTCTGTGTGTGTGTGTGTGTGTGTGGGTGTCTGTGTGTGTGTCTGTGTGCGTGTCTGTGTGTGTGTCTGTGTGTGTGTGTCTATGTGTGTTTGCATGTGTGTATGGGTGTCTGTATGTGTGTGTGTGTGTGTGTGGGTGGGTGTGTCTGTGTGTGTGGGTGTGTGTGTGTCCGTGTGTGTGTCTATGTGTGTGTGTCTGTGTGTGTTTCTGTGTGTTTGTGTGTGTGTGACATTGTGCACGTGTGTGTGTGGGTGCCTGTGTGTGTGTGTGTGT
>NW_028270173.1:50479039-50486539 GCF_037043375.1 Chiloscyllium plagiosum | reverse complement strand
TGTGTGGGTGTCTGTGTGTGTGTCTGTCTGTGTGTGTGTCCGTGTGTGTGTGTCCGTGTGTGTGTGTCTATGTGTGTGTGTGTGTCTGTGTGTGTGTGTCTGTGTGTGTGTCTGCGTGTGTGTGTCTGTGTGTGTGTGTCTGTGTGTGTGTGTGTGTCTGTGTGTGTTTGTGTTTGTGTGTGAATGTCTGTGTGTGTGTGTCTGTGTGTGTGTGTTTGTGTGTGTGTGTGGGTGTCTGTGTGTGTGTGTCTGTGTGTGTGTCTGTGTGTGTGTATCTGTGTGTGTGTGTTTCTGTGTGTGTTTGTGTGCGTGTGTGGGTGCCATTGTGTGTGTGTGTGAGGGGGTGTCTGTGTGTGTGTGTGTGGGTGTGGGTGTGTCTGTGTGTGTGGGTGTGTGTCCGTGTGTGTGTCCGTGTGTGTGTCTATGTGTGTGTGTGTGTGTGTCTGTGTGTGTGTGTGTCTGTGTGTGGGTGCCTGTGTGTTTGTGTCTGTGTGTGTGTGTCTGTCTGTGTGTGTGTGTGTCTGTGTGTGTTTGTGTGAGTGAGGGTGCCTGTGTGTGTGTGTGGGTGTGTCTGTGTGTGTGTGTGAGTGTGTGTGTGTGTGTCTTTCTGTGTGTCTTTGTGTTTGAATGTGTGTGTGTGAGAATGTGTGCGCGTGTGTTTATGGGTTCCTGTGTGTGTGTGTCTGTGTGTGTCTGTCTGTGTGTGGGTGCCTGTGGGTGTGTGTCTGTGTGTGTGTGTCTGTGTGTGTGTGTGTGTCTGTGTGTGTGTTTGTGTGTGTGTGTGGGTGTCTGTTTGTGTATGTGTGTGTGTCTGTGTGTGTATCAGTGTGTGGATGCCTGTCGGTGTGGGTGCCTGTGTGTGTGTGTCTGTGTGTGTGTGTGTGTCTGTGTGTGTTTGTGTTTGTGTGTGAATGTCTGTGTGTGTGTGTCTGTGTGTGTGGGTGTGTGTCTGTGTGTGTGTGGGTGTCTGTTTGTGTGTGATTGTGTGTGTGTCTGTCTGTGTGTGTATCTGTGTGTGGGTGCCTGTGTGTGTGTGTCTGTGTGTTGTGTGTGTCTGTGTGTGTGTGTGTGTGTGTGTGTTTGTGTGTGTGTGTGGGTGTCTGTTTGTGTGTGATTGTGTGTGTGTCTGTCTGTGTGTGTATCTGTGTGTGGGTGCCTGTCGGTGTGGGTGCCTGTGTGTGTGTGTGTCTGTGTGTGTGTGTGTGTCTGTGTGTGTGTGTGTGTGTCTGTGTGTGTTTGTGTGTGAATGTCTGTGTGTGTGTGTGTGTCTGTGTGTGTGTGTTTGTGTGTGTGTGTGTGTGGGTGTCTGTGTGTGTGTGTGTTTGTGTCTGTGTGTGTGCGTCTGTGTGTGTGTCTGTGTGTGTGTCTGTGTGTGGGTGTCTGTGTGTGTGTGTGTCTGTGTGTGTGTGTGTGTGTCTGTGTGTGTTTGTGTTTGTGTGTGAATGTCTCTGTGTGTGTGTTTGTGTGTGTGTCTGGGTGTCTGTGTGTGTGTGTCTGTGTGTGTGTCTGTGTGTGTTTGCATATGTGTGTGGGTGTCTGTGTGTGTGTGTGGGTGTGTCTGTGTGTGTGGTTGTGTGTGTGTGTGTCCGTGTGTGTGTCTATGTGTGTGTGTGTGTCTGTGTGAGGGTGCCTGTGTGTTTGTGTCTGTGTGTGTGTGTCTGTCTGTGTGTGTGTGTGTCTATGTGTGTTTGTGTGAGTGAGGGTGTCTGTGTGTGTGTGTGTGTGGGTGTGTCTGTGTGTGTGTGAGTGTGTGTGTGTGTGTGTGTGTCTGTGTGTGTGTCTGTCTGTGTGTGTGTATCTGTGTGTGGGTGTCTGTGTGTCTGTGTTTGTGTGTGTGTGTGGGTGTCTGTGTGTGATTGTGTGTGTGTGGGTGTCTGTGTGTGTGTGTCTGTCTGTGTGCGTGTGTCTGTGTGTGTCTGTCTGTGTGTGTGTGTCTGTGTGTGTGTGTCTGTGTGTGTTTGTGTGCGTGTGTCGGTGCGTGTGTGTGAGGGGGTGTCTGTGAGTGTGGGGGGGATGTGGGTGTCTGTGTGTGTGTCTGTGTGTGTGTGTGTCTGTGTGTGTGTGCGTGTGTGTGTCTGTGTGTGTTTGTGTTTGTGTGTGTGTGTGGGTGTCTGTGTGTGTGTGTCTATGTGTGTGTCTGTGTGTGTGTGTCTGTGTGTGTGTGTTTCTGTGTGTGTTTGTGTGCGTGTGTGGGTGCCATTGTGTGTGTGTGTGAGGGGGTGTCTGTGTGTGTGTGTGTGGGTGTGGGTGTGTCTGTGTGTGTGGGTGTGTGTCCGGGTGTGTGTCCGTGTGTGTGTCTATGTGTGTGTGTGTGTGTGTGTCTGTGTGTGTGTGTGTCTGTGTGTGGGTGCCTGTGTGTTTGTGTCTGTGTGTGTGTGTCTGTCTGTGTGTGTGTGTGTCTGTGTGTGTTTGTATGAGTGAGGGTGCCTGTGTGTGTGTGTGGGTGTGTCTGTGTGTGTGTGTGAGTGTGTGTGTGTGTCTTTCTGTGTGTCTTTGTGTTTGAGTGTGTGTGTGTGAGAATGTGTGCGCGTGTGTTTATGGGTTCCTGTGTGTGTGTGTCTGTGTGTATCTGTCTGTGTGTGTGTGTCTGTGTGTGGGTGCCTGTGGGTGTGTGTCTGTGTGTGTGTGTCTGTGTGTGTGTGTGTGTGTGTGTGTTTGTGTGTGTGTGTGTGTGTGTCTGTGTGTGTATCAGTGTGTGGGTGCCTGTCGGTGTGGGTGCCTGTGTGTGTGTGTCTGTGTGTGTGTGTGTGTGTGTCTGTGTGTGTTTGTGTTTGTGTGTGAATGTCTGTGTGTGTGTGTCTGTGTGTGTGGGTGTGTGTCTGTGTGTGTGTGGGTGTCTGTTTGTGTGTGATTGTGTGTGTGTCTGTCTGTGTGTGTATCTGTGTGTGGGTGCCTGTCGGTGTGGGTGCCTGTGTGTGTGTGTCTGTGTGTGTGTGTGTGTCTCTGTGTGTGTGTGTGTGTCTGTGTGTGTTTGTGTGTGAATGTCTGTGTGTGTGTGTGTCTGTGTGTGTGTGTTTGTGTGTGTGTGTGTGTGTGTGGGTGTCTGTGTGTGTGTGTGTTTGTGTCTGTGTGTGTGTGTCTGTGTGTGTGTGTGTCTGTGTGTGTGTGTCTGTGTGTGGGTGTCTGTGTGTGTGTGTCTGTGTGTGTGTGTCTGTGTGTGTTTGTGTTAGTGTGTGAATGTCTCTGTGTGTGTGTCTGTGTGTGTGTGTTTGTGTGTGTGTCTGGGTGTCTGTGTGTGTGTGTCTGTGTGTGTGTCTGTGTGTGTTTGCATATGTGTGTGGGTGTCTGTGTGTGTGTGTGGGTGTGGGTGTGTCTGTGTGTGTGGTTGTGTGTGTGTGTGTCCGTGTGTGTGTCTATGTGTGTGTGTGTGTGTCTGTGTGAGGGTGCCTGTGTGTTTGTGTCTGTGTGTGTGTGTCTGTCTGTGTGTGTGTGTGTCTGTGTGTGTTTGTGTGAGTGAGGGTGTCTGTGTGTGTGTGTGTGTGTGGGTGTGTCTGTGTGTGTGTGTGTGAGTGTGTGTGTGTGTGTGTGTCTGTGTGTGTGTCTGTCTGTGTGTGTGTATCTGTGTGTGGGTGTCTGTGTGTCTGTGTTTGTGTGTGTGTGTGGGTGTCTGTGTGTGATTGTGTGTGTGTGGGTGTCTGTGTGTGTGTGTCTGTCTGTGTGCGTGTGTCTGTGTGTGTCTGTCTGTGTGTGTGTGTCTGTGTGTGTGTGTCTGTGTGTGTTTGTGTGCGTGTGTGGGTGTCGGTGCGTGTGTGTGAGGGGGTGTCTGTGAGTGTGGGGGGGATGTGGCTGTCTGTGTGTGTGTCTGTGTGTGTGTGTGTCTGTGTGTGTGTGCGTGTGTGTGTCTGTGTGTGTTTGTGTTTGTGTGTGTGTGTGGGTGTCTGTGTGTGTGTGTCTGTGTGTGTGTCTGTGTGTGTGTATCTGTGTGTGTGTGTCTGTGTGTGTGTCTGTGTGTGTGTATCTGTGTGTGTGTGTTTCTGTGTGTGTTTGTGTGCGTGTGTGGGTGCCATTGTGTGTGTGTGTGTGAGGGGGTGTCTGTGTGTGTGTGTGTGGGTGTGGGTGTGTCTGTGTGTGTGGGTGTGTCCCCGGGTGTGTGTCCGTGTGTGTGTCTATGTGTGTGTGTGTGTGTGTCTGTGTGTTTGTGTCTGTGTGTGGGTGCCTGTGTGTTTGTGTCTGTGTGTGTGTGTCTGTGTGTGTGTGTGTGTGTCTGTGTGTGTTTGTGTGAGTGAGGGTGCCTGTGTGTGTGTGTGGGTGTGTCTGTGTGTGTGTGTGAGTGTGTGTGTGTGTGTCTTTCTGTGTGTCTTTGTGTTTGAGTGTGTGTGTGTGAGAATGTGTGCGCGTGTGTTTATGGGTTCCTGTGTGTGTGTGTCTGTGTGTGTGTGTCTGTGTGTGTGTGTCTGTGTGTGGGTGTCTGTGTGTGTGTGTGTCTGTGTGTGTGTGTCTGTGCGTGTTTGTGTTTGTGTGTGAATGTCTCTGTGTGTGTGTCTGTGTGTGTGTTTGTGTGTGTGTCTGGGTGTCTGTGTGTGTGTGTCTGTGTGTGTGTCTGTGTGTGTTTGCATATGTGTGTGGGTTTCTGTGTGTGTGTGTGGGTGTGGGTGTGTCTGTGTGTGTGGTTGTGTGTGTGTGTGTCCGTGTGTGTGTGTGTGTCTGTATGAGGGTGCCTGTGTGTTTGTGTCTGTGTGTGTGTGTCTGTCTGTGTGTGTGTGTCTGTGTGTGTTTGTGTGAGTGAGGGTGTCTGTGTGTGTGTGTGTGTGGGTGTGTGTGTGTGTGTGAGTGTGTGTGTGTGTGTGTGTGTCTGTGTGTGTGTCTGTCTGTGTGTGTGTATCTGTGTGTGGGTGTCTGTGTGTCTGTGTTTGTGTGTGTGTGTGGGTGTCTGTGTGTGATTGTGTGTGTGTGGGTGTCTGTGTGTGTGTGTGTCTGTCTGTGTGTGTGTGTCTGTGTGTGTCTGTCTGTGTGTGTGTGTCTGTGTGTGTGTGTCTGTGTGTGTTTGTGTGCGTGTGTGGGTGTCGGTGCGTGTGTGTGAGGGGGTGTCTGTGAGTGTGGGGGGATGTGGGTGTCTGTGTGTGTGTCTGTGTGTGTGTGTGTCTGTGTGTGTGTGCGTGTGTGTGTCTGTGTGTGTTTGTGTTTGTGTGTGGGTGTCTGTGTGTGTGTCTGTGTGTGTGTGTTTGTGTGTGTGTGTCTGTGTGTGTGTGTCTGCGTGTGTGTCTGTCTGTGTGTGTGTGTCTGTGTGTGTTAGCTGTGTGTGTTTGTGTGCGTGTGTGGGTGTCTGTGTGTGTGTGTGTGTGAGGGGGTGTCTGTGTGTGGGGGGTGTGGGTGTCTGTGTGTGTGTGTCTGTGTGTGTGTCAGTATGTGGGTGCCTGTGTGAGTGTGTCTGTTGTGTGTGTGTGTCTGTGTGTGTGAGAGTCTTTGTGTGTGGGTGTGTGGGTGTGTCCGTGTGTGTGTATATGTGTGTGTGTGTGTGTGTGTGTGTGTGTGTGTCTGTGTGTGGGTGCCTGTGTGTGTGTGTCGGTGTGTGTGTGTCTGTGTGTGGGTGCCTGTGTGTGTGTGTCTGTGTGTGTGTGTGTGCGTGTGTTGTTTGTGTTTGTGTGTGGGTGTCTGTGTGTGGGTGTCTGTGTGTATGTGTTTGTGTGTGTGTGTGTGTGTCTGTGTGTGTGTGTCTGTGTGTGTGTCTGTGTGTGTGTGTGTCTGTGTGTGTGTGTCTGTGTGTGTTTGTGTGTGTGTGTGTGGGTGCCATTGCGTGTGTGTGTGATGGGGTGTCTGTGTGTGTGGGGCTGTGTGTGTGTCTGTGTGTGTGTCTGTGTGTGTTTGCATGTTTGTGGGTGTGTCTGTGTGCGTGTGTGTGTGTCTGTGTGTTTGTGTCTGTGTGTGTGTTTCTGTCTGTGTGTGTGTGTGTCTGTGTGTGTGTCTGTGTGTGCCTGTGTGTGTTTGTGTGAGCGAGGGTGTCTGTGTGTGTGTGGGTGTGTCTGTGTGTGTGAGTGTGTGTGTGTGTCTGTGTGTGTCTGTGTGTTTGAGTGTGTGTGTGTGTCCGTGTGTGTGTCTATGTGTGTGTGTGTGTGTGTGTCTGTGTGTGTGTGCCTGTGTGTGTGTGTCTGTGTGTGGGTGTCTGTGTGTTTGTGTCTGTGTGTGTTTGTGTGAGCGAGGGTGTCTGTGTGTGGGTGTGTCTGTGTGTGTGAGTGTGTGTTTGAGTGTGTGTGTGATACTCTGTGTGTGTGTGTGTCTGTCTGTGTGTGTGTGTGTTTGTGTTTGTGTGTGGGTGTCTGTGTGTGTGTCTGTGTGTGTGTTTGTGTGTGTGTCTGCGTGTGTGTCTGTCTGTGTGTGTGTCTGTGTGTGTTGTCTGTGTGTGTTTGTGTGCGTGTGTGGGTGCCTGTGTGTGTGTGTGTGTGTGAGGGGGTGTCTGTGTGTGGAGGTGTGTGTGTGGGGGGGTGTGGGTGTCTGTGTGTGTGTGTGTGTCTGTGTGTGTGTCTGTGTGTGGGTGCCTGCGTGAGTGTGTGTGTGTCTGTGTCTGTGTGTGTGGGTGTGTGTGTGTCCGTGTGTGTGTCTATGAGTGTCTATGTGTGTGTGTGTTTGTGTGTGTGTGTCTGTGTGTGTGTGTCTGTGTGTGTGTCTGTGTGTGGTTGCCTGTGCATGTGTGTCCGTGTGTCCGTGTGTGTGTGTGTGTCTGTGTCTGTGTGTGTGTGTGTGTGTGAGGGGGTGTCTGTGTGTGGAGGTGTGTGTGTGGGGGGGTGTGGGTGTCTGTGTGTATGTGTGTGTCTGTGTGTGTGTCTGTGTGTGGGTGCCTGTGTGAGTGTGTGTGTGTCTGTGTCTGTGTGTGTGGGTGTGTGTGTGTGTCCGTGTGTGTGTCTATGAGTGTCTATGTGTGTGTGTGTTTGTGTGTGTGTGTCTGTGTGTGTGTGTCTGTGTGTGCGTCTGTGTGTGGTTGCCTGTGCATGTGTGTCCGTGTGTCCGTGTGTGTGTGTGTGTCTGTGTCTGTGTGTGTGTGTGTGTGCGTGTGTTGTTTGTGTTTGTGTGTGGGTGTCTGTGTGTGTGTCTGTGTGTGTGTGTTTGTGTGTGTGTGTGTGGGTGTCTGTGTGTGTGTGTCTGTGTGTGTGTCTGTGTGTGTGTGTGTCTGTGTGAGTGTTTGTGTGCGTGTGTGTGGGTGTCTGTGTGTGTGTGTGTGTGAAGGGGTGTATGTGTGTGTGGGGGGGATGTGGGTGTCTGTGTGTGTGTGTCTGTGTGTGTGTGTCTGTGTGTGTTTGCATGTGTGTGGGTGTCTGTATGTGTGTGTGTGTGTGTCTGTGTGTGTGGGTGTGTGTGTGTGTCCGTGCGTGTGTCTATGCGTGTGTGTGTGTGTGTGTGTGAGTGTGCGTCTGTCTGTGTATGTGTGTCTGTGTGTGTGTGTGTGTCTGTGTGTTTGTGTCTGTGTGTGTGTGTGTGGGTGCCTGTGTGTGTGTGTCGGTGTGTGTGTGTCTGTGTGTGGGTGCCTGTGTGTGTGTGTCTGTGTGTGTGTGTGTGCGTGTGTTTTTT
>NW_028270173.1:50466539-50471539 GCF_037043375.1 Chiloscyllium plagiosum | reverse complement strand
TGTGTCTGCGAAGGTTTCTGTGTGTGTTTGTGTGTGTCAGTGTGTGTGTGTGTGTGTGTGTCTGTGTGTGTCTGTGTGCGTGTGTGTGTATGTGTGTGTGTGTGTGTGTTTGTCTGAGTGCATGTATGTGTGTGTGTGAGTGTGTTTGTCTGTGTGTACGTCTGTGTGTCCGTGGAGTATGTCTGTGTGAGTGTGTGTGTCTGTGTGTGTGTGTCTGGTGTGTGTGTGTGTATCTGTGCGTGTGTGTGTGTGTTTGTGTGTGTGTGTGTCTGTGTGTGTGTGTGTGGGTGTCTGAGTGTCTGTGTCTGTCTGTGTGTGTGGGTCTGTGTGTGTCTGTGTATGTGTTGGTGTCTGTGTGTGTCTGTGTGTGTTTGTGTGTGTGTGTGGGTGTCTGTGTGTGTGTCTGTGTGTGTTTGTGTGTGTGTGTGGGTGTCTGTGTGTGTGTCTGTGTATGTGTGTGTGTGTCTGTGTGTGTCTGTGTGTGTGCCTGTCTGTGTGTGTGTGTCTGTGTGTGTCTGTCTGTGTGTGTGTGTGAGGGGGTGTCTGTGTGTGTTTGAGGGGGTGTCTGTGTGTGTTTGGGGGGGTGTGGGTGTCTGTGTGTGTGTGTCTGTGTGTGTGTGTCTGTGAGTGGGTGCCTGTGTGTGTGTGTCTGTGTGTATGTGTGTGTGTGTCTGTCTGTGTGTGTGTGTCTGTCTGTGTATGTTTGCATGTGTGTGTGGGTGTCTGTGAGTGTGTGTGTGTGGGTGTGTCTGTGTGTGTGGGGGTGTGTGTGTGTCCGTGTGTGTGACTATGTGTGTGTGTGTGTCTGTCTGTGTGTGTGTGTGTGTGTGTGTGTCTGTGTGGGTGCCAGTGTGTTTGTGTCTGTGTGTGTGTGTCTGACTGTGTGTGTGAGTGTCTGTGTGTGTGTGTGTGTTTCTGTGTGTTTGTGTGTGAGTGTGTGAGGGTGTCTGTGTGTGGGTGTGTCTGTGTGTGTGAGTGTGTCTGTGTGTGTGTCTGTGTGTGTGTGTCTGTCTGCGTGTGTGTGTCTGTGTGTGTGTGTGTGTGTCTGTGTGTGTTTGTGTGTGTGTGGGTGTCTGTGTGTGTTTGTCTGTGTGTGCCTGTGTGTGTAAGTGTCTGTGTTTGTCTGTGGTTGTGTGCGTGTGTCTGTGGGTGTGTGTCTGTGCTTGTGTGTGTGTCTGTGTGTGTGTGTGTGTGTCAGTGTATGTGTGTGTGTTTGTCTGTGTGTGTGTCTGTGTGTGTGTGTGACTGTGTGTGTGTCTGTGTGTGTGTGGTTTTCTGTGAGTGTGTGTGTGGGTGTGTGTCTGTGTGTGTGTGTCTGTGTGTGTGTAAGTGTCTGTTTCTGTGTGTGTGCATGTGTCTGTCTGTGTGTGTCTGTGTGTCTGTGCGTCTGTGTGTTTCTGTGTGTGTGTGTCTGTGTGTGTGTGTCAGTGCGTGTGTGTCTGTGTGTGCATGTGTGTCTGTGTGTGTGTCTGTTTGTGTCTGTGTGTGTGAGAGTGTGTGTGTGAGTGTGTGTGTCTGTGTGTGTGTCTGTGTGTGTGTCTGTGTGTGTGCGCGTGTGTCTGTGTGTGTGTATGTGTGTGTGTTTGTGTGGGTGTCTGTGTGTGTGAGGTTGTGTGTGTGTTTGTGTGGGTGTCTGTGTGTGCGACTGTGTGTGTGTCTGTGTGTGTCTGTGTGTCTGTGTATGTGTGTGTCTGTGTGTGTGTCTGTGTGTGTGTGGATGGGTGTCGGTGTGTGTGTTTGTGTGTCTGTGTGTGTGTGGGTGTCTGTGTGTGTGTGTCAGTGTGTGTGCCTGTGTGTGACTGTGTGTGTGTGTCTGTGTATCTGTGCCTGTGTGTGTGTGGCAGTGTGTGTGTCTGTATGTATGTGTGTCTGCGAGGGTTTCTGTGTGTGTTTGTGTGTGTCAGTGTGTGTGTGTGTGTGTGTTTCTGTGTGTGTCTGTTTGCGTGTGTGTGTGTCTGTGTGTGTGTGTGTGTCTGTGTGTGTGTGTGTTTGTCTGAGTGCATGTATGTGTGTGTGTGAGTGTGTTTGTCTGTGTGTGCGTCTGTGTGTCCGTGGGGTGTGTCTGTGTGAGTGTGTCTGTCTGTGTGTGTGTCTGTGTGTGTGTGTCTGGTGTGTGTGTGTGTGTATCTGTGCGTGTGTGTGTGTGTTTGTGTGTGTGTGTGGGTCTGTGTGTGTGTGTGTGGGTGTCTGTGTGTCTGTGTCTGTCTGTGTGTGTGGGTCTGTGTGTGTCTGTGTATGTGTTGGTGTCTGTGCGTGTGTGTGTCTATGTGTGTGTGAGGGTGTCTGTGTGTGTGTGGCTGTCTGTGTGTGTGTCTGTGTGTGTGTCTGTGTGTGTGTGTCTCTGTGTGTGTGTGTGTGTCTGTGTGTGTGTGTGTGTCTGTGTGTGTGTGTGGGTGTCTGTGTGTCTGTGTCTGTCTGTGTGTGTGGGTCTGTGTGTGTCTGTGTATGTGTTGGTGTCTGTGCGTGTGTGTGTCTATGTGTGTGTGAGTGTGTCTTGGTGTGTGTGGCTGTCTGTGTGTGTGTCTGTGTGTGTGTCTGTGTGTGTGTGTGTCTCCGTGTGTGTGTGTGTGTCTGTGTGTGTGTGTGTCTGTTTGTGTGTGTGTGTGGGTGTGTCTGTGTGTGTCTGTGTGTGTGTTTGTGTGTGTATCTGTGTGTGTGTGTTTGTGTGTGTGTCTGTCTCTGTGTATGTGTGTGTGTCTGTGTGTGCATGTGTGTCTGTGTGTGTGTCTGTTTGTGTCTGTGTGTGTGTGAGTGTGTGTGTCTGTGTGTGTCTGTGTGCGTGTGTGTGTATGTGTGTGTGTGTGTCTGTGTGTGTGTGTGTGTCTGTGTGTGTCTGTGTGCGTGTGTGTGTGTATGTGTGTGTGTGTGTGTGTGTCTGTGTTTGTCTGAGTGCGTGTCTGTGTGTGTGAGAGTGTGTTTGTCTGTGTGTGTAAGTGTCTGTGTTTGTCTGTGGGTGTGTGCGTGTGTCTGTGTGTGTGTGTCTGTGCTTGTGTGTGTGTCTGTGTGTGTGTGTGTGTGTCAGTGTATGTGTGTGTGTTTGTCTGTGTGTGTGTCTGTGTGTGTGTGACTGTGTGTGTGTCTGTGTGTGTCTGTGTGTATAAGTGTCTGTGTTTGTCTGTGGGTGTGTGCGTGTGTCTGTGTGTGTGTCTGTGCTTGTGTGTGTGTCTGTGTGTGTGTGTGTCAGTGTATGTGTGTGTGTTTGTCTGTGTGTGTGTCTGTGTGTGTGTGACTGTGTGTGTGTGGTTGTCTGTGAGTGTGTGTGTGGGTGTGTGTGTGTCTGTGTGTGTGTAAGTGTCTGTTTCTGTGTGTGTGTGCATGTTTTAAAAAATTCTCAAGGTCAGGTTCGTAGGAGAGTAGTCTGACACAGAACAAACGACCAAGAGGCGAGTCTGCTAGAATATGGGCATTTTATTCCCCGCAGCGTCGCCACAATGGGTCTGGCTTATACTCACTCTACATGTTACCGGAACTGGGAGCCGTCAGTTCTCGTAGAGCGGTTGCCAACAACCCACGCTCGGCGGTTAAACGTAACCCCGGAGCAGACTCCCGGGTCTGGCTTATACTCACTCTACATGTTACCGGAACTGGGAGCCGTCAGTTCTCGTAGAGCGGTTGCCAACAACCCACGCTCCGCGGTTAAACGTAACCCCGGAGCAGACTCACCGAACTGGAGACTTTTCCAGCTGATATACTCTTTTCCAGATATAAACATTCATGTGAACAGCAGAGCAAGGCTAAAAAACACATTCCATTCTGGTTACATACAGATAAGAAGATTCACACGGGGAGGTGTGTAATAAGATTCACACGGGACTAAGCAACACCTCCATTCCGGTTAGATTCACACATGTATTGGGACATAATTTTTAACCGTTTCACCACATTCCACTGCTTGGAATTTTACACCACATTCCACTGCTTGGCCCAATACATGTGTTACATTATGCTTAATTCAGTTCAATTCGTTTCAGTTAATTTCAGTTCAGTCAATTCAGTGTAGTTCAATTCAGCTCAGTTCAGGTCTGTTCAGTTCAATTCAATTGTGTTCAATTCAGTTCCGTCCATTTCAATTCAATTTAGCTCAGTTCCATTTTGTTCCGTTCAATTTGATTCACTTCAGTTCCACTCAGTTCAGTTCAGTTCAATCCCATTCAATTCTGTTAACTCCGCTTCAGCTTTTTGGACATGCCCACATCCTCCGCTGTACCCCAGGCAAGGGGTTCTTCGGCAGGACTGGGATCCTCTCTCAAACAAACTGCCACGTACATGCCCACATCCATGCCATCCCGGGACGGTCGGGACCTCCACAGTTTGTTCTTCTGGTTTCTTAGTCTTTTTCCAAAACATTGTTCTGTATCAAAATCTCTCCTCAATTGCGATTGATCCTGCCGACTACGCCAAATGTTTTAAAAAATTCTCAAGGTCAGGTTCGTAGGAGAGTAGTCTGACACAGAACAAACGACCAAGAGGCGAGTCTGCTAGAATATGGGCATTTTATTCCCCGCAGCGTCGCCACAACGGGTCTGGCTTATACTCACTCTACATGTTACCGGAACTGGGAGCCGTCAGTTCTCGTAGAGCGGTTGCCAACAACCCACGCTCGGCGGTTAAACGTAACCCCGGAGCAGACTCCCGGGTCTGGCTTATACTCACTCTACATGTTACCGGAACTGGGAGCCATCAGTTCTCATAGAGCGGTTGCCAACAACCCACGCTCGGCGGTTAAACGTAACCCCGGAGCAGACTCACCGAACTGGAGACTTTTCCAGCTGATATACTCTTTTCCAGATATAAACATTCATGTGAACAGCAGAGCAAGGCTAAAAAACACATTCCATTCTGGTTACATACAGATAAGAAGATTCACACGGGGAGGTGTGTAATAAGATTCACACGGGACTAAGCAACACCTCCATTCCGGTTAGATTCACACATGTATTGGGACATAATTTTTAACCGTTTCACCACATTCCACTGCTTGGAATTTTACACCACAGTGC
>NW_028270173.1:50419039-50424039 GCF_037043375.1 Chiloscyllium plagiosum | reverse complement strand
GTGTGTATGTGTCTGTGTGTGTGACTGTGTGTGTGTATGTGTGTGTGTGTCTATGTGCGCGTGTGTGGGTGTGTGTGTCTGTATGTGTGGCTGTGTGTGTGTTTCTGTGTATGTCTGTGTGTGTGTCTGTGTGTGTGTCTCAGTCTGTGTGTGTGTCTGTGTGTGTCTGTGTCTGTGTGTGTCTGTGTGTGTCTGTGTCTGTGTGTGTGTGGGTGTCTGTGTATGTGTCTGTGTGTGTGTCTGAGTGTGTGCGAATGTGTGTGTGGGTGTCTGTGTGTGTGTGTGGGTGTGAGTGTGCATGTCTGTGTGTATGTGTCTGTGTGTGTGACTGTGTGTGTGTCTGTGTGTGTGTGTCTATGTGCGCGTGTGTGGGTGTGTGTGTCTGTATGTGTGGCTGTGTGTGTGTTTCTGTGTATGTCTGTGTGTGTGTCTGTGTGTGTGTCTCAGTCTGTGTGTGTGCCTGTGTGAGTCTGTGTCTGTGTGTGTCTGTGTGTGTCTGTGTCTGTGTGTGTGTCTGTGTTTGTGTGTGTCTGTGTGTCTCTGTGTGTGTGTGTCTGTGTCTGTGTGTGTGTCTGTGTGTGTGTGTGTGTCTGTGTGTGTGTGTCTGTCTGTGTGTGTGTGGGTGTCTGTTTGTGTGTGTCTGTGCGTGTGTCTGTGTGTCTGTGTGTCTGTGTGTGTGTCTGTGTCTGTGTGTGTGTCTGTGTGTGTATGTGTCCGTGTGTGTGTCTGTGTGTGTGTGTGTGTGTCTGTCTGTGTGTGTGTGGGTGTCTGTTTGTGTGTGTCTGTGTGTGTCTGTGTGTGTGTGTGTCTGTGTGTGTGTGTGTGTCTGTGTATGTGTTTGTCTGTGTGTGTGTCTGTCTGTCTGTGTGTGTGTGTGTGGGTGTGTGACTGCCTGTGTGTGTGTGTGTCGGTTTGTGTGTGTGTGTTTGTGTGTGGGTGTCTGTGTGTATGTGTCTGTGTGTGTGTGGTAGCCTGTTGGTGTGTGTGTGTCTGTGTGTGTGTCTGTGTGTGTCAGTGTGTGTGTGTGTCTGTATCTGTGTGTGTCTGTGTGTGTGTCTATGTCTGTGTGTGTGTCTGTGTCTGTGCGTGTGTGTGACTGTGTCTGTGTATGTGGGTGTGTGTCTGTGTGTGGGTGTGTGGGTGTGTCTGAGTCTGTGTGTGTGTCTGTGTGCGTTTGTCTGTGTCTGTGTCTGTGCGTGTGTGTGTGTCTGTGTGTGTGTGTGTGTCTGTGTGTGTGTGTGTGTGTGTTTGTGTCTGTGTGGGGGGGGTGCCTGAGTGTGTGTTTGTGACTGTGTGTGTCTGTGTGTCTATGTGTGTGTGTGTCTGTGTGTGACTGTGTGTGTGTCTGTGTGTGTCTGTGTGTGTAGGTGTGTGTGTGTCTGTGTGTGTGTGTCTGTGTGTGTGTGGCTGTGTGTGTCTGTGTCTGTGTCTGTGTATATGTCTGTGTGTCTGTGTGTGTGTATGTGCGTGTGTGTCAGTGTGGGTGTCTGTGTGTGTGTGGGTGCGTGGGTGTCTGAGTGTGTGGGTGTCTGTATGTGTGTCAGTGTGTGTGTCTGTGTGTGTGTGTCTGTGTTTGTCTGTGTGTGTCTGAGTGTGTGTGGGTGTGTGCGTGCGTGTCTGTGTGTCTGTGTGTGTGTGTGTGTGGTGTGTCTGTGTCTGTGTCTGTGTGTGTGTGTCTGTGTGTGTGTGTGCCTGTGTGTGTCTGGGCGTCTGTGTGTGTGTGTGTCTGTGTGTGTGGGTGTCTGTGTGTGTGTCTGTGTGTGTGTGTGTCTGTGTGTGTGTGTCTGTGTGTGGGTGTCTGTGTATGTCTTCTGTGTGTGTGTAAGAGTGTGTGCGAATGTGTGTATGTGTGTGTCTGTGTGTGTGTCTGTGTGTGTGTCTGTGTTTGTCTGTCTGTGTGTGGATGTCTGTGTGTATGTGTCTGTGTGTGTGACGGTGTGTGTGTATTTGTGTGTGTGTCTGTGTGTCTATGTGTGCGTGTGTGGGTGTGTGTGTCTGTATGTCTGTGTGTGTGTGTCTGTGTGTGTGTGTGGTTGCCTGTTGGTGTGTGTGTGTGTCTGTGTGTGTGTCTGTGTGTGTCTGTGTATGTGTGTCTGTGTGTGTGTGTCTGTGTCTTTGTGTGCCTGTGTGTGTGTCTATGTCTGTGTGTGTGTCTGTGTCTGTGTGTGTGTCTGTGTATGTGTGTGTCTGTGTCTGAGTGTGGGTGTGTGGGTGTGTGTGTGTCTGAGTCTGTGTGTGTGTCTGTGTCTGTGTGTGTTTGTCTGTGTCTGTGTCTGTGCCTGTGTGTGTGTCTGTGTGTGTGTGTCTGTGTCTGTGTGTGTGGGGTGCCTGAGTGTGTGTTTGTGTCTGTCTGTGTGTGTGTGTGTCTGTGTGTGTTTGTCTATGTGTGTCTGTGTGTGTGTGTCTGTGTGAGTAGGTGTGTGTGTGTCTGTGTGTGTGAGTCAGTGTGTGTGTGTCTGTGTGTGTGCGCGTGTGTGTGTCTGTGTGCGTGTCTGTGTGTGTGTGTCTGTGTGTGTGTGTGGGTGTCTGTCTGTGTCTGTGTGTCTGTGTGTGTGTGTTTGTGTCTTTGTGTGTGTGTCTGTGTGCGTGTCTGTGTGTGTGTGTCTGTGTGTGTGTGTGGGTGTCTGTCTGTGTCTGTGTGTCTGTGTGTGTGTGTTTGTGTCTTTGTGTGTGTGTCTGTGTGTGTGTATGTCTGTGTGTGTGGGTCTGCATGTGTGTCTGTGTGTGTCTGTGTCTGTGTGTGTGTGCCTGTGGGTGTGTGTCTGTGTGTGTGTGTGTGTCTGTGTGTGTGTGTCTGTGTGTGTGTGTCTGTGTGTGTGTGTGTCTGTGTGTGCGTTTTTGTTTGTGTATGTCTGTGTGTCTGTGTGTGTCTGTGTGTCTCTGTGTGTGTCTCTGTGTGTGCTTGTGTGGGTGTGTGTGTGTCTGTGTGTGTGTGTCTGTGTGGGTGTCTGTGTTTGTGTGTGGGTGTTTGGGTGTCTCTGTGTGTGTGTCTGTGTGTGTGTGTCTGTGTGTGTGTATATGTGTCTGTGTGTGTGTCTGTGCGTGTGTGTCTGTGCGTGTGTGTCTGTGTGTGTGTGTTTGTGTGTGTCTGTGTGTCTGTGTTTGTGTGTGTGTCTCTGTCTGTGTGTGTGTCTGTGTGTGTATGTCTGTGTGTGTCTGTGTCTGTGCGTCTGTGTCTGTGTCTGTGTGTGTGTGTGTGTGTGTGTGTGTGTCTGTGTGTGGGGGTGTGCCTGAGTGTGTGTGTGTCTGTGTGTGTGTGTGTCTGTGTGTGTCTGTGTGTGTGTGTGTGTGTCTGTGTGTGTAGGTGTGTGTGTGTGTGTGTCTGTGTGTGTGAGTCTGTGTGTGTGTGTGCGTGTGTGTGTGTCTGTGTACGTGTCTGTGTCTGTGTGTGTCTGTGTGTGTGTGTGTCTGTGTGTGTCTGTGTGTGTATGTCTGTTTGTGTGTGTCTGTGTGTGTGTCTGTGTCTGTGTGTGTGTGTGCGTGTGTATCTGTGTGTGTCTATGTCTGTGTGTGTGTCTGTGTGTGTGTGTCTGTGTGTGTGTCTGTGTGTGTGTGTGTCTGTGTGTGTGTCTTTGTGTGTGTGTGTGTCCGTGTGTGTGCGTGTGAGTGTGTGTGTCTGTGTGTGTGTGTCTGTGTGTGTATCTGTGTGTATGTGTGTGTGTGTCTGTGTGTGAGTGGTGTGTGTGTCTGTGTGTGTGCCTGTGTGTGTCTGTCTGCGTGTGTCTGTGTGTGTGGGGTGCCTGAGTGTGTGTTTGTGTCTGTGTGTGTGTGTGTGTGTGTGTGTGTGTCTGTGTGTGTTTGTCTATGTGTGTCTGTGTGAGTAGGTGTGTGTGTGTCTGTGTGTGTGAGTCAGTGTGTGTGTGTCTGTGTGTGTGCGCGTGTGTGTGTCTGTGTGCGTGTCTGTGTGTGTGTCTGTGTGTGTGTGTCTGTGTGTGTGTGGGTGTCTGTCTGTGTCTGTGTGTCTGTGTGTGTGTGTCTGTGTCTTTGTGTGTGTGTCTGTGTGTGTATGTCTGTGTGTGTGGGTCTGCGTGTGTGTCTGTGTGTGTCTGTGTCTGTGTGTGTGTGTCTGTGGGTGTGTGTCTGTGTGTGTGTGTGTCTGTGTGTGTGTGTGTCTGTGTGTGTGTGTCTGTGTGTGCGTTTTTGTTTGTGTATGTCTGTGTGTGTGTGTGTGTGTCTGTGTGTGGGGGTGTGCCTGAGTTTGTGTGTGTGTCTGTGTGTGTGTCTGTGCGTGTGTGTGACTGTGTGTGTGTATGTGTGTGTCTGTGTGTGTGTGTCGGTGTGTCTATGTATGTGTGCGGGTGGGTGTGTCCGTGTGTGTGTGTGTGTGTGTGTGTGTCTGTGTGTGTGTGTCTGTGTGTGTATCTGTGTGTATGTGTGTGTGTGTCTGTGTGTGAGTGGTGTGTGTGTGTGTGTCTGTGTGTGTTTGTCTATGTGTGTCTGTGTGAGTAGGTGTGTGTGTGTCTGTGTGTGTGAGTCAGTGTGTGTGTGTCTGTGTGTGTGCGCGTGTGTGTGTCTGTGTGCGTGTCTGTGTGTGTGTCTGTGTGTGTGTGTCTGTGTGTGTGTGGGTGTCTGTCTGTGTCTGTGTGTCTGTGTGTGTGTGTCTGTGTCTTTGTGTGTGTGTCTGTGTGTGTATGTCTGTGTGTGTGGGTCTGCATGTGTGTCTGTGTGTGTCTGTGTCTGTGTGTGTGTGCCTGTGGGTGTGTGTCTGTGTGTGTGTGTGTGTCTGTGTGTGTGTGTCTGTGTGTGTGTGTCTGTGTGTGTGTGTGTCTGTGTGTGCGTTTTTGTTTGTGTATGTCTGTGTGTCTGTGTGTGTCTGTGTGTCTCTGTTTTTGTCTCTGTGTGTGCTTGTGTGGGTGTGTGTGTGTCTGTGTGTGTGTGTCTGTGTGGGTGTCTGTGTTTGTGTGTGGGTGTTTGGGTGTCTCTGTGTGTGTGTCTGTGTGTGTGTGTCTGTGTGTGTGTATATGTGTCTGTGTGTGTGTCTGTGCGTGTGTGTCTGTGCG
>NW_028270173.1:50406539-50414039 GCF_037043375.1 Chiloscyllium plagiosum | reverse complement strand
GTCTGTGTGTTTGCGTCTGTGTGTGTGTCGGTGTGTGTGTGTCTGTGTGTGTCTGTGTGTGTGTCTGTGTGTGTGTGCGTCTGTGTGTGTGTCTGTGTGTGTGTGTGTGTGTGTGCCTGTGTGTGTGTGTCTGTGTCTGTGTGTGTATGGGTGTCTGTGTGTGTGTCTGTCTGTGTCTGCATGTGTCTCAGTGTGTGTCTGTGTGTGTGTGTCTGTGTGTGTCTGTGTGTGTGGGAGTGTGAGTGTCTGTGTCTGTGTGTGTCTGTGTGTGGGTGTCTGTGTATGTGTCTCTGTGTGTGTGTCTGTGTATGTGTGAGTGTGTGTGTCTGTGTTTGTGTGTCTGTGTGTGTGGGTGTCTGTGTGTATGTGTCTGTGTGTGTGTCTGTGTGTGTGTCTGTGCGTGTGTGTGACTGTGTGTGTGGATGTGTGTGTCTATGTGTGTGTGTCTGTGTGTCTATGTGTGTGTGTGGGTGGGTGTGTCCATGTGTGTGTGTCTATGTCTGTGTGTGTGTCTGTGTGTGTGTGTGTCTGTGTGCGTGTGTGTCTGTGTGTGTGTGTCTGTGTCTGAGTGTGTGTCTGTGTGTGTGTGTCTGTGTGTGTGTCTGTGTGTGTATGTCTTTGTGTGTGAGTATGTGTGTGTGTTTGTGTGTATTTCTGTGTGTGTGTGTCTGTGTCTGTGTGTGTGTCTGTGTGTGTGTGTGTCTGTGTGTGTGTCTGTGCCTGAGTGTGTGTGTGTGTCTGTGTGTGTGTCTGTCTGTGTGTGTGTGTGTGTGTGTGGGTGTCTGCGTGTGTGTGTCTGTGTGTGTGTGTGTCTGTGTGTGTGTGCGTGTGTGAGTGTCTGTGTGTGTGTGTATGTCTATGTGTGTGTGTGTCCGTGAGTGTGTGTCTGTGTGTGTATGTGTCTCTGTGTGTGTGTGTGGGCGTCTGAGTGCGTGTGTGGGTGTGTGGCTGTCTGTGTGTGTGTGGCTGTTTATGTGTGTGTGGCTGTGTCTGTATGTGGGTGTCTGTGTGTCTGTGTGTGTGTCTGTGTGAGTCTGTGTGTGTTTCTGTGTGTGTATATGTGTCTGTGTGTGTGCGTCTGTGTGTGAGAGTGTCTGTGTGTGTCTGTGCGTGTGTGTGTGTGTGTGTCTGTGTGTGTGTGGGCGACTGTATGTGTGTGGGTGTCTGTGTGTGTGTCTGTGTGTGTGTCTGTGTGTGTGTGTCTGTGTGTGGGTGTCTGTGTATGTGTCTGTGTGTGTGTGTCTGTGTGTGTGCGAGTGTGTGTGTGTGTCTGTGTGTGTGTGGATTTGTGTGTCTGTGTTTGTGTGTCTGTGTGTATGTGTCAGTGTGTGTGTCTGTGTGTGTGTCTGTGTGTGTGTGACTGTGTGTGTGTATGTGTGTGTCTTGTGTGTGTGTGTGTGTTTGGGTGTGGGTGTCAGTGTGTGTGTCTGTGTGTGTGTTTGTGTGTATGTCTGTGTGTGTCTGCGTGTGTGGGTGTGTGGGTGTGTGTGCGTGTGTGCGTGTGTCTCTGTGTGTGTCGGTGTATGCGTGTGTGTCTGTGTGTGTCTGTCTGTGTGTGTGTGGGTGTCTCTATGTGTCTATGTGTGTGTGTCTGTGTGTGTGTGGGTGTGTGAGTGCCTGTGTGCGTGTATGTCTGTATGTGTGTGTCCGTGTGTGTGTGTCTCTGTGTGTGTGTGTCTGTGTGTGTGTGTCTGTGTGTGTGTGTGTGTGGGCGTCTGTGTGTGTGTGGGTGTGTGGCTGTCTGTAGGTGTGTGTCAGTTTGTGTGTGTGTGTGGATGTGTGTGTGTCTGTATGTGGGTGTCTGTGTGTCTGTGTCTGTGTGTGTGTGTGCCTGTGTGTGTGTCTGTGTGTGTGTGGTTGTTGGTGTGTATGTGTGTGTGTGTGTGTCTCTCTGTGTGTGTCTGTATGTGTGAGTCTGTGTGTGTGTGTCTGTGTGTGTGTGCGTGTGTGTGTGTCTGTGTGCGTGTCTGTGTCTGTGTGTGTGTGTGGGTGTCTGTCTGTGTCTGTGTGTGTGTCTGTGTCTTTGTGTGTGTGTATGTGTGTGTGTATGTCTGTTTGTGTGTGTCTGTGTGTCTGTGTGTGTGTCTGTGTGTGTGTATGTCTGTGTGTGTGTCTGTGTGTGCGTGTGTCTGTGTGTGTGTCTTTGTGTGTGTGTGTCTTTGTGTGTGTGTGTCTGTGTGTCTGTGTGTGTGTCTGTGTGTCTGTGTGTGGGTGTGTGTGGGTTAGTGCGTGTGTCTGTGTGTGTATCTGTGTGTGTGTTTGTGTATGTGTGTGTGTGTGTCTGTGTGTGAGTGGTGTGTGTGTCTGTGTGTGTGTCTGTGTGTGTCTGTCTGCGTGTGTCTGTGTGTGTGTCTCTGTGTGTGTCTGTGTCTGTGTGCGTCTGTGTGTGTTTCTGTGTGTATGTGTCTGTGTGTGTGTGTGTGTGTCTGTGTGGGTGTCTGTGTTTGTGTGTGGGTGTGTGGGTGTCTGTGTGTGTGTGTCTGTGTGTGTGTCTGTGTGTGTATGTGGCTGTATGTGTGCGTCTATGTGTCTGTGTGTGTGACTGTGTGTGTCTGTGTGTGTGTGGTGTGTGTGTCTGTGTGTGTGTGCGTCTGTGTGTGTGAGTCTGTGTGTGTGTGTGTGTGTCTGTGTGTTTGTGTGTATTTCTGTGTGTGTGTGTGTCTGTGTCTGTGAGTGTGTCTGTGTGTGTGTGTCTGTGCCTGAGTGTGTGTGTGTGTGTCTGTGTGTGTGTCTGTCTGTGTGTGTGTGTGTGTGTGTGGGTGTCTGCGTGTGTGTGTCTGTGTGTGTATGTCTGTGTGTGTGTGCGTGTGTGAGTGTCTGTGTGTGTGTGTATGTCTATGTGTGTGTGTGTCCGTGAGTGTGTGTCTGTGTGTGTATGTGTCTGTGTGTGTGTGTGGGCGTCTGAGTGCGTGTGTGGGTGTGTGGCTGTCTGTGTGTGTGTGTCAGTTTATGTGTGTGTGGCTGTGTCTGTATGTGGGTGTCTGTGTGTCTGTGTCTGTGTGTGTGTGTCTGTGTGTGTCTGTGTGTGTTTCTGTGTGTGTATATGTGTCTGTGTGTGTGCGTCTGTGTGTGAGAGTGTCTGTGTGTGTCTGTGCGTGTGTGTGTGTGTGTGTGTGTGTCTGTGTGTGTGTGGGCGACTGTATGTGTGTGGGTGTCTGTGTGTGTGTCTGTGTGTGTGTCTGTGTGTGTGTGTCTGTGTGTGGGTGTCTGTGTATATGTCTGTGTGTGTGTCTGTGTGTGCGAGTGTGTGTGTGTGTCTGTGTGTGTGTGGATTTGTGTGTCTGTGTTTGTGTGTCTGTGTGTATGTGTCAGTGTGTGTGTCTGTGTGTGTGTCTGTGTGTGTGTGACTGTGTGTGTGTATGTGTGTGTCTGTGTGTCTATGTGTGTGTGTTTGGGTGTGGGTGTCTGTGTGTGTGTCTGTGTGTGTGTTTGTGTGTATGTCTGTGTGTGTCTGCGTGTGTGGGTGTGTGTGCGTGTGTGCGTGTGTCTCTGTGTGTGTCGGTGTATGCGTGTGTGTCTGTGTGTGTGTGTGTCTGTGTGTGTGTGGGTGTCTCTATGTGTCTCTATGTGTGTGTGTCTGTGTGTGTGTGGGTGTGTGAGTGCCTGTGTGTGTGTATGTCTGTATGTGTGTGTCCGTGTGTGTGTGTCTCTGTGTGTGTGTCTCTGTGTGTGTGTGTCTGTGTGTGTGTGTCTGTGTGTGTGTGTGTGGGCGTCTGTGTGTGTGTGGGTGTGTGGCTGTCTGTAGGTGTGTGTCAGTTTGTGTGTGTGTGTGGATGTGTGTGTGTCTGTATATGGGTGTCTGTGTGTCTGTGTCTGTGTGTGTGTGTGTGCCTGTGTGTGTGTCTGTGTGTGTGTGGTTGTTGGTGTGTATGTGTGTGTGTGTGTGTGTGTCTCTGTGTGTGTCTGTATGTGTGTGTCTGTGTGTGTGTGTCTGTGTGTGTGTGCGTGTGTGTGTGTCTGTGTGCGTGTCTGTGTGTGTCTGTGTGTGTGTGGGTGTCTGTCTGTGTCTGTGTGTGTGTCTGTGTCTTTGTGTGTGTGTATGTGTGTGTGTATGTCTGTTTGTGTGTGTCTGTGTGTCTGTGTGTCTGTGTGTGTGTCTGTGTGTCTGTGTGTGTGTGTCTGTGTGTGTGTCTTTGTGTGTGTGTGTCTGTGTGTGTGTGTGAGTGTGTCGGTGTGTGGGTGTGTGGGTGTGTGTGGGTTAGTGCGTGTGTCTGTGTGTGTATCTGTGTGTGTTTGTGTATGTGTGTGTGTGTCTGTGTGTGAGTAGTGTGTGTGTCTGTCTGCGTGTTTCTGTGTGTGTGTCTCTGTGTGTGTCTGTGTCTGTGTGTGTCTGTGTGTGTTTCTGTGTGTATGTGTCTGTGTGTGTGTGTGTCTGTGTGGGTGTCTGTGTTTGTGTGTGGGTGTGTGGGTGTCTGTGTGTGTGTCTCTGTGTGTGTGTCTGTGTGTGTATGTGGCTGTATGTGTGCGTCTGTGTGTGTGTGGTGTGTGTGTGTCTGTGTGTGTGTGTCTGTGTATGTGTGTGTGGGCGTCTGTGTGTGTGTGTGTCTGTGTGTGTGTCTGTGTGTGTATCTGCGTGTGTTGTGTGTGTGTCTGTGTGTGTGTGTCTGTGTGTGTCTGTGTGTGTGGGTGTGTGAGTGTCTGTGTCTGTGTGTGTCTGTGTGTGTGTGTCTGTGTGTGGGTGTCTGTGTGTCTGTGTGTCTGTGTGTGTGTGTCTGTGTGTGGGTATGTGTGGGTTAGTGCGTGTGTCTGTGTGTGTATCTGTGTGTGTGTTTGTGTATGTGTGTGTGTGTGTCTGTGTGTGAGTGGTGTGTGTGTCTGTGTGTGTGTCTGTGTGTGTCTGTCTGCGTGTTTCTGTGTGTGTGTCTCTGTGTGTGTCTGTGTCTGTGTGCGTCTGTGTGTGTTTCTGTGTGTATGTGTCTGTGTGTGTGTGTCTGTGTGGGTGTCTGTGTTTGTGTGTGGGTGTGTGGGTGTCTGTGTGTGTGTCTGTGTGTGTATGTGGCTGTATGTGAGCGTTTGTGTGTGTGTGACTGTGTGTGTCTGTGTGTGTGTGGTGTGTGTGTGTCTGTGTGTGTGTGTGCGTCTGTGTGTGTGTGTCTGTGTGTGTGTGTCTGTGTATGTGTGTGTGGGCGTCTGTGTGTGTGTGGGTGTCTGTGTGTGTGTCTGTGTGTGTATCTGTGTGTGTCTGTGTGTGTGTGTCTGTGTGTGTGGGTGTGTGAGTGTCTGTGTCTGTGTGTGTCTGTGTGTGTGTGTCTGTGTGTGGGTGTCTGTGTATGTGTCTCTGTGTGTGTGAGTGTGTGTGTGTCTGTGTGTGTGTGTCTGTGTGTGTGTCTGTGTTTGTGTGTCTGTGTGTGTGTCTGTGTGTGTGTATGTGTCTGTGTGTGTGTCTGTGTGTGTGTCTGTGCGTGTGTGTGACTGTGTGTGTGTATGTGTGTCTGTGTGTGTGTGTGTCTGTGTGTGTGTCTTTGTGTGTGTGTGTCTGTGTGTGTGTGCGTGTGTCTGTGTGTCTGTGTGTGTGTGTCTGTGTGTGGGTGTGTGGGTGTGTGTGGGTTAGTGCGTGTGTCTGTGGGTGTATCTGTGTGTGTGTTTGTGTATGTGTGTGTGTGTGTCTGTGTGTGAGTGGTTTGTGTGTCTGTGTGTGTGTCTGTGTGTGTCTGTCTGCGTGTGTCTGTGTGTGTGTCTCTGTGTGTGTCTGTGTCTGTGTGCGTCTGTGTGTGTTTCTGTGTGTATGTGTCTGTGTGTGTGTGTGTGTCTGTGTGGGTGTCTGTGTTTGTGTGTGGGTGTGTGGGTGTCTGTGTGTGTGTGTCTGTGTGTGTGTCTGTGTGTGTATGTGGCTGTATGTGTGCGTCTGTGTGTCTGTGTGTGTGACTGCGTGTGTCTGTGTGTGTGTGGTGTGTGTGTCTGTGTGTGTGTGCGTCTGTGTGTGTGTGTCTGTGTGTGTGTGTGTCTGTGTATGTGTGTGTCTGTGTCTGTGTGTGTATGGGTGTCTGTGTGTGTGTGTCTGCATGTGTGTGTCTGTGTGTGTGTGAGTGTGTGTGTGTGTCTGTGTGTGTGTCTGTGTGTGTGTCTGTGTTTGTGTGTCTGTGTGTGTGGGTGTCTGTGTGGATGTGTCTGTGTGTGTGTCTGTGTGTGTGTCTGTGTCTGTGTGTGTATGGGTGTCTGTGTGTGTGTGTCTGCATGTGTCTCAGTGTGTGTCTGTGTGTGTGTGTCTGTGTGTGTCTGTGTGTGTGGGTGTGTGAGTGTCTGTGTCTGTGTGTGTCTGTGTGTGTGTCTGTGTGTGGGTGTCTGTGTATGTGTCTCTGTGTGTGTGTCTGTGTGTGTGTGAGTGTGTGTGTGTGTGTGTCTGTGTGTGTGTCTGTGTGTGTGTCTGTGTTTGTGTGTCTGTGTGTGTGGGTGTCTGTGTGGATGTGTCTGTGTGTGTGTCTGTGTGTGTGTCTGTGCGTGTGTGTGACTGTGTGTGTGGATGTGTGTGTCTATGTCTGTGTGTGTGTCTGTGTGTGTGTGTGTCTGTGTGCGTGTGTGTCTGTGTGTGTGTGTCTGTGTGTGTGTGTGTGTGTCTGTGTGTGTGTGTCTCTGTGTGTGTATGTCTTTGTGTGTGTGTGTGTGTCTGTGTGTTTGTGTGTATTTCTGTGTGTGTGTGTCTGTGTCTGTGAGTGTGTCTGTGTGTGTGTGTGTCTGTGTGTGTGTGTCTGTGCCTGAGTGTGCGTGTGTGTGTCTGTGTGTGTGTCTGTCTGTGTGTGTGTGTGTGTGTGTGGGTGTCTGCGTGTGTGTGTCTGTGTGTGTGTGTCTGTGTGTGTGTGCGTGTGTGAGTGTCTGTGTGTGTGGGTATGTCTATGTGTGTGTGTGTCCGTGAGTGTGTGTCTGTGTGTGTATGTGTCTGTGTGTGTGTGTGTGGGCGTCTGAGTGCGTGTGTGGGTGTGTGGCTGTCTGTGTGTGTGTGTCAGTTTATGTGTGTGTGGCTGTGTCTGTATGTGGGTGTCTGTGTGTCTGTGTCTGTGTGTGTGTGTCTGTGTGTGTCTGTGTGTGTTTCTGTGTGTGTATATGTGTCTGTGTGTGTGCGTCTGTGTGTGAGAGTGTCTGTGTGTGTCTGTGCGTGTGTGTCTGTGTGTGTGGGCGACTGTATGTGTGTGGGTGTCTGTGTGTGTGTCTGTGTGTGTGTCTGTGTGTGTGTGTCTGTGTGTGGGTGTCTGTGTATGTGTCTGTGTGTGTGTGTCTGTGTGTGTGCGAGTGTGTGTGTGTGTCTGTGTGTGTGTGGATTTGTGTGTCTGTGTTTGTGTGTCTGTGTGTATGTGTCAGTGTGTGTGTCTGTGTGTGTGTGACTGTGTGTGTATGTGTGTGTCTGTGTGTCTATGTGTGTGTGTTTGGGTGTGTGTGTCTGTGTGTGTGTCTGTGTGTGTGTTTGTGTGTATGTCTGTGTGTGTCTGCGTGTGTGGGTGTGTGTACGTGTGTGCGTGTGTCTCTGTGTGTGTTGGTGTCTGCGTGTGTGTCTGTGCGTGTGTCTGT
>NW_028270173.1:50386539-50389039 GCF_037043375.1 Chiloscyllium plagiosum | reverse complement strand
GTGGCTGTCTGTGTGTGTGTGTCAGTTTGTGTGTGTGTGGCTGTGTGTGTGTCTGTCTGTAGGTGTCTGTGTGTCTGTGTCTGTGTGTGTGTGCCTGTGTGTGTGTCTGTGTGTGTGTGGTTGTCTGTGTGTTTGTGTGTGTGTGTGTGCCTGTGTGTGTGTCCGTTGGTGTGTATGTGTGTGTCTGTGTGTCTGTGTGTGTGTCTGCATGTGTGTGTGTGTCTGTGTGTGACTGTGTATGTGTCTGTGTCTGTGTGTGTGTATCTGTGTCTGTGTGTGTGTGTCTGTGTGTGTGTCTCTGTGTGTGTGTCTGTGTCTGTGTGTGTGTGTCTGTGTGTGCGTGTGTGTCTGTGTGTGTGTGTCTGTGTGTGTCTGTGTGTCTGTGTGTGTGTATGTGTGTCTGACTGTGTCTGTGTCTGTGTGTGTGTCTGTGTGTGCGTGTGTGTCTGTGTGTGTGTCTGTGTCTGTGTGTGTGTGTCTGTGTGTGCGTGTGTGTCTGTGTGTGTGTCTGTGTCTGTGTGTGTGTGTCTGTGTGTGCGTGTGTGTCTGTGTGTGTGTGTCTGTTTGTGTCTGTGTGTCTGTGTGTGTGTATGTGTGTCTGACTGTGTCTGTGTGTGTGTCTGTGTCTGTGTGTGTGTGTCTGTGTGTGTGTGGTTGTCTGTGTCTGTGTGTGTCTGCGTGTGTGTCTGTGTGTGCGTTTGTGTGTCTGTGTGTGTGTCTGTGTGTGTCTGTGTGTCTGTGTGTGTGTATGTGTGTCTGACTGTGTCTGTGTGTGTGTGTCTGTGTGTGTGTGGTTGTCTGTGTCTGTGTGTGTCTGCGTGTGTGTCTGTGTGTGCGTTTGTGTGTCTGTGTGTGTGTCTGTGTGTGTCTGTGTGTCTGTGTGTGTGTATGTGTGTGTGTGTCTGTGTCTGTGTGTGTGTCTATGTGTGTGTCTGTGTGTGTGTCTGAGTGTGTGTGTGTGTGTGGGCGTCTGTGTGTGTGGGTGGGTGTGTGGCTGTCTGTGTGTGTGTGTCAGTTTGTGTGTGTGTGGCTGTGTGTGTGTGTCTGTGTGTGGGTGTCTGTGTGCCTGTGTCTGTGTGTGTGTCTGAGTGTGTGTGGTTGTCTGTGTATTTGTGTGTGTGTCTGTGTGTGTGTGTCTGTTGGTGTGTGTATGTGTGTGTCTGTGTGTGTGTCTGTGTGTGTGTGTGAGTGTTTGTGTGTGTGTGTATGTCTATGTGTCTGGGTGTCCGTGAGTGTGTGTCTGTGTGTGTGTGTTTGTGTGTGTGTCTGTGTGTGTGTGTGTGTGTGGGCGTCAGTGTGCGTGTGTGGTTGTGTGGCTGTCTGTGTGTGTGTGTCAGTTTATGTGTGTGTGGCTGTGTGTGTGTGTGTCTGTGTGTGGGTGTCTGTGTGTCTGTGTCTGTGTGTGTCTGTGTGTGTGTCTGTGTGTGTGTCTGTGTGTGTATATGTGCCTGTGTGTGTGCGTCTGTGTGTGTGAGTGTCTGTGTGTCTTTGCATGTGTGGGCGTGTGTGTGTGTGTGTCTGTGTGTGTCGGTGTGTGTGCGCGTCTGTGTGTGTGTGTCTGTGTGTGTGTGTCTGTGTGTGTGTGGGCGACTGTATGTGTGTGGGTGTCTGTGTGTGTGTGTCTGTGTGTGTGTCTGTGTGTGTGTCTGTGTGTGGATGTCTGTGTATGTGTCTGTGTGTGTGTCTGTGTGTGTGCGAGTGTGTGTGTGTGTGTGTGTGTCTGTGTGTGTGTGGATTTGTGTGTCTGTGTTTGTCTGTCTGTGTGTATGTGTCTGTGCGTGTCTCTGTGTGTGTGTCTGTGTGTGTGTGTCTGTGTCTGTATGTGTGTGTCTGTGTGTCTATGTGTGTGTGTTTGGGTGTGTGTGTCTGTGTGTGTGTTTGTGTGTATGTCTATGTGTGTGTCTGCGTGTGTGTGTCTGTGTCTGTGTGTGTGTCTGTGTGTGTGTGTCGGTGTATGCATGTGTGCCTGTGTGTGTGTGGGTATCTGTGTGTGTGTGTCTGTGTGTGTGTGTGTGTGTGTGTCTCTGTCTGTGTGTGTGTATGTCTGTATGTGTGTGTCCGTGTGTGTGTGTCTGTGTGTGTGTGTGTGTCTGTGTGTGTGTGTGTGTCTGTGTGTGTGTATGGGCATCTGTGTGTGTGTGTGGGTGTGTGGCTGTCTGCATGTGTCTGTCAGTTTGTGTGTGTGTGGATGTGTGTGTGTGTCTGTATGTGGGTGTCTGTGTGTCTGTGTCTGTGTGTGTGTGCCTGTGTGTGTGCCTGTGTGTGTGTGGTAGTCTACGTGTTTGTGTGTGTGTGTGTCTGTGTGTGTGTGTGTGTCTGTTGGCGTGTTTGTGTGTGTGTGTGTCTGTGTGTGTGTCTGTGTGTGTGTCTGTATGTGTGTGTCTGTGTGTGTGTGTGTCTGTGTGTGTGTGTGACTGTGTATGTGTCTGTGTGTGTGTGTGTGTCTGTGTGTGTGTGTCTGTGTGTGTGTGTGCCTGTGTGTGTGTGTCTGTGTCTGTGT